>NC_088201.1:121300688-121499228 GCF_037126465.1 Ornithodoros turicata | reverse complement strand
ACTAGTAAAGTAGTGCCTGTTCTTGCTCAAGTAGCAGAAAAGTACGACTTGCTTTTCTTTTATCGCTCGCTATAAATATAATTTCTGGACACGCTAGAGCAAACACCCTGTATAGTGCTTGTCTTGAGAGCTTCCGCGAATCCGAGGGTCTTGCTCACCACTGAGTCAAATCGAAGAGTGATGTGTCTAAGATTAATTCAGTTACACATACAAACAACGGTGAAGTGAGCAGTAGCTTGGATTATTAATTCACCATCAACATACCACCTGTGTTTCTTACTTGTGTTGGTTTGAGAGATTCAGTAGGACAATAGAAAATCAGGTATACGCAGTACCACACAATCGCACGTTTCCCTCTCTCACTCGCAGTAAACGATCCATGTATATAGAGATATCCATAGAGATTTCCTATAGGTTTCTATGGGGTGCTGTAGGTAGCTGTGGATCCATATGGGCCCCACAGGTACCCATAGGCTTTCCCACATACTCCTACAGTCCGACCTATAGGTCTCGAATGGGTTCACGTGGGATTCCATGGGTAGCCATACTCCCACATACAACCTATAGGTCCTATAGGTCCTGACCCACACAGCACCTGGAGTGTCCTATAAAGTGGAATTGAAACAATTTGTGGTTTTTATGACTCAAAACCTCCTTAAAAAAAGAAAAAGTCAGCGGAGCGAAGCAGCTGTGACTTATTATAAGCAACACGCGGACATTGACAGATGCAGAAAGACAGCAGGAAGCGGGTTAGTGTGAATCCTGGGCCAACTTCAGTGGGAACTGTGCCGACATCCATCTGGGAAATTCCACATGTTATCTCGTGTGGTACGCAACATAGAACGGTAGAGCATTCCTTGGAATAGGACGATGTTGCCTTGTAACATATGATTCCGTCCTCCAAGGGACATTCGAATGAAAATCGCACATGAGTCGACACAGTGTGCAAGATATATTTACAAATATATACACATCAAGCTAAAATGAGAAAATTTACATGTACACTTCCACATAACAAGAAAAGTTTACACTAAAAGCACAGGAATCAAAATATGTAGCAGAAACTGTGTGACAATACGGTTCTAAGAGTAGTTCAAATTACCTATCCAATTCAAATCTACTACGAACAAGTGAGATATACAAACCACTCACACATGAAACATTTCAGATGTCAAACGAAATATAACACAAAGAACGCGCAATGCCGCATTGCACATAATGGAACAATATTGATAAAAATACACAAACACACACCTGAAATTGCCATGTGCTATGAACATTGCAATGCAAAATATTTACAGGCATCAGAGAGCTAGAAAAGTATACTTATCTCCGAACCAATTGCACAAAAAAGTACAAGAATTAACAAGAAAGAAAACACTGTGCCATGAATTATCGGAACATGATTGTTAATTCACTTCACAGCTGCTCGGAATCCTAGATACATAGCTGATGCCATCAACTGTCACGGATATAGCTTTCCCAACTATGGCACTAACCGGAAAAAACCCCTTTCCTCATGCTTCTCAAGCCACAAAACTGTATCTGGAATAGCAGAAACTCTTGTACAAGCATGGCTGTCTCTTGGTGCCCATTCTCCCTGTACACAAAGATTAATCGTATTCTTGCATATGTTCCATCATTCAAGATTACAACACAGTCATCTGTTCGTTTTGCCAGTGTGTACCCTGTGCAGTGATATACTTTTCTGTTCACAATGATTCTTGAAAAAAATGTCAACTGCTCTGGGGACCGTCCTAAGGCTGTGCGTAAGAAAGTTCTTTCGTCTGGTGTGCACCTTGAGGCTCTGCCTTTTCCCAGCAACGTCACCCCGGACACCTGCATTGCACATGTAGATCTCTTTTCAGCTGTGAGGGCTGATATGTAGGCTTTCAGTACACGAGATCCCTTTGTCTGGGCATAACTGAACAGCGACTGCTTTAACGCTGCTTTCTGCAAAACCTGCTCAGCTACACCCCTGTTACCTTTTATAAACTTCAAGAGCGTACCATTATAGGATTCAAACACAAATGTCGAGTGAGTCCACAAGGGACCCCACTGTGAGACGCCCTTTGCCAGGTGGAGCAACAGGTGTACATTGTAAACCATACTATAATCTCCGTACAACATGTTATATTTCACAACAAATTCATTTAGGAGCTCCTCTGCAGTGTTGAGGTCTGTTCCGAACAAAGATTCTTGCAGAAGGAAGAAAACTGCTTGTACCAATAACGCTAAGTGCAACAGGTATGATCGGGGCAAAATACCATTTAGAACTGGCAGAGAGTAATAAAGAAGCCATGAACGATATTCTTGCCCCTTCCACAGTTCTCTCTCAGAAACGCCACGAGGGCAGCGGCCTATCGTAGCTGGAGGCCTTATCTTCTGCATCCGCGAGTCGATAAGGCTCACTAGAGATGGGGTCCCGATATAAAAACATTCATTGCTATTTTTTCCTTCGAACCAAAGTTTCATCATGGTTCTTGTTACACCAAGGAGTACACTATGCAAGTAGTCAGGTACAAAGGAATGGACAACGTTGAAGGCTGGCAGATTGAGCAAAACAGAAGGACCTTTGTAGCCAAAGCAAATGACCTTCTGTCTTGCTGCATGGGTCATTGACCTCACAGCTGTCTCCGCTGTCCTCTCCTCATATACCTGTGTAGCTACTGTATAGCGTACCTCCCCATTAACAGTACACCCAGGATGCAGGCACCAACTGCAACCGTAGAACCCATTAAACTTGATCATATTCTGCAGCAATGGCCTTGCAGCAGAGTCAACGGTGCAGCAGATAACGAAGGCTCGGCTTACAACTTGCACACCATCTTTCATCCACCGAAAACCTTTATCTGCCAGGCGCTTGCACTGTTGCACAAAGCTCTTTAGGTAGATTTCCATGTTAGGTTCTCCCTTACCAAACCATATCCCTCCAAGAATATTTCTGAAGCGTTCAAAAACAGGCAACTCATTTATGATCAGTTGGATGGGCGAGATCGAACAGTGCTTACTTTTAAAGACAGGGCATCCATCAACATTCATCGTGAGCGATATGTTAAGTGGGTTACCAAGACATGAGAAGTCCTTAACCAAATGCTTGTAACACTGCCCATCATAGATGTCAGACAGAGTTCCTGGTCTCCTGCTATACCTCTCCGCTAAGAAGTCAAAGTTGGTCATGTTTTCTAGCAGTCCTCTTAGTTGCGATTTCAAAGACATGCTGAGAAACATCGCTACGTTATCTCTGTCACTGGTTTGGAAAGACCTGTTGCAGACGCTGCATATTCCTGTTTTCTTCGTCACACTGAGAAAATTACAACATGCGATACAGTAATAAAATGTCTTGAAATTCTTTGTGAACTTCACTGCACTGTGAAACAGGTGAATTGTGGTCGGCACCACGCACTTGCCGAAAAGAGAATTCACCAAAATAAGCAAGTCCTTCAGAGCCACCTCAGAGAGATTGTGCCTCAACACAAAGAGGATTATCAGAGCCAGGGCCTCTCCTGTAGTGACACCTGAGTCACAAGTACGGTCTTGTCCTTGAAAAGGGTTCTCAAACTCACTGTCAACATCATGGTAGTCGGGGCACTCACTATCGTCCTCGTCGGTAGAAGCCTCACTGGATTCTTCACATGATGTGTGGAGCTCCTATAAGGTCAAAGTACTTTTGTCAACCACTCATGAGTGCTGCATCACTAAATTATTTTAATCACCACATATTTTAATGTACATGTAATTCTGTTTGGATTTGCTTTTACTTGCGCAAACAATATCTGATGTTATCCTCAAATTGTAACAGAGAATTTGAAATGTAGGTACCATAGATATTTTTGCAGGTGGCATGTTATGCTAAGGCAAATATTTCACAGAGGACAATATGTAGCTGCATGTGTATATGATTGAGTAATCACTTGTATTTTACCAATGTACCTTTTATTTAGAATGGTGTAACTGCTCATTGAGAGGCTGAACGAAAGCTGGAAATAACTGAAAGGATGTCGCATAGAGAGAGACACAAAATCTGCCACATCATGGCACCAGAAAAACCTCGAAAAGCAAACTTGGTAATGTCATAGTCTACTAAACTAAGCATGCATGTAGTGTGTACTCACGGCGGAATGATTGGTAATATCTGAGCACTGTGAGGCTCTCTCGTCCTGTGAGGCAAGATCATCCTGTGTAATGCCAGAAGAAAATTTTTATGGACACCAACGCAAAATAATAACCGCAAAATATGATAACGTATCACAATACCATGCCACAACAAAAATTAACCCACCTCATTTTCAATTTCGTCACTGTAAGACCTTCCCAAACCATCTTGTGGCTCAATATCACTGGTGTCAGGCTCCTAGATTGGAATATAAAAAGAGATTAACAAAAATGTCCAGAAATCATAGTATTCGGACTAAACAGGAAAGAGATACGAACACAGCCAAAATGACTACACCGCTACAAAGGACACTCAACAAATATTCTTGACGGTTCCGTGAGAGGGGCCATACACAGGTATACAAGGTGTGCATTTCTTTGCGCTATATTATTGCAACTTAGGCAGTGAAAGCTTCTTGTAATTACTAGCACTCAAATCCAAAAAGGGCTTGCATATGGAGGAAATATTCACGGCACCATTTTGCTTCTTAACTCCGCCCTACGCTATAACTTTAGATCATTTTGACTTGGCATTTCCCTCACCAATTATGATCAAATGTCCCATCTGTGATTTCATTCCACTTGTGGAAATTGACTAGAAGAATGTGAGTCTTATTCTATTCAAAATCTAAACAGTTACGACCACAAACTGGAAAAGAAATGTATTCAACTTAGATATCATAGGCATACGTTTTCCGTGCTGTAACACGCAGCACACCACGACTCAGTGGTTAACATGCTGGCCATGCCACTTTGTGATTGAGAGGTACCCGGGTTTGAATCTAGTCATGTGACAGCTTTGCTGTTGTTGATGTTTGCGTCATAATTAGGCGCCCAGTAGTCCAGTCGAAGACGCGAGAGATGTCACGATCCTGAATTTCAGAACCACAGAGCGCAAAATGTATGTGCAGGTTCGTCATTTTTGATGGCATTTATGTGGGTCAGCGAGCTAGCACGGGTCAACTGAAATGTATATTTGAGTATTATGACCTGCATTCTCTAATGGGATACCAGTACTTGAGAAATGTTTGGTGGCTTGTTTACAACACTTTAAGCCCATACTGTGGACATACTCAAGCGCTGACGTGTCGCTTGTAAGTGTTCCGACTATGGTCATTGCAAAGGCCAATATGACACATGGGTCAAGAAAAAAAATGGCAGAGCAGCTATTAGAGGGGACTGGAGGTTATCCAAGAGTATGACAAAGGGTCATACGTATTGCGTATGGCATTAAGTGGGCAATCTATGAAAACAAAATGGCCAATAGAAATGTGAAACTGTTAGCACGGTTAGCATGCAACATGAACACTGGAAACATTTCGCAAGTTGAAACAGTCTCTGTCTGCCCACGTATATTCGCTGCTCATAGCCACAGCTGCTTCGTGGTGACAATACAGAATTTCAAGAAGAAATCTCTGAATCTGTATAGGTACAGTACACTGACATACAAGAACACAATTGAACACTTCCTTCATGACATGCGGGTATACAGAATCTGCTTTCAATACACAATGCAGATGCATTTTATTTTGAGCAGAGGCGTTTAGTTCGTGCAGCACCAATGAAGAAAAGTCCCTCTGCTTTTTAATCTTTTTGCGTTTAGTTCTCGTTTCATACTGATTTTTCTATACAATGGTTATATTAGCTGGTGCTCATGAAGCTATAATAAAGGATATTAACTTCCAGCTTCACAGTCACATTCGTTGTTATTGTGCAAACGCTAACAGTGCATCATTTTGTTTTTAAGCATGTTCTCATTGTGACAGGCCAGATTAGCAATTTATTTAACTTCCTTGTTCCTCGCACGTACTGAAACTCATGAGGAATATCAAATGGAAAGCATGAGGCATATAAAATAATTAGAGCTCACAAACCTACCGTCTCAGAGGGCACACAGTCAGCCAAAGGAGACGCAATGGAGGGATTCCCGACATCAGCTTCTTCAGCAGACAGGCTGCCGCTGTGTCTTTCTTCAGATGATACCTCACTTTGAGAATTACTACAGCCTGGGTGGACAGACTCGTTGGTGGTTACCGTAACATCCGTTTGACTGTGCTAAGAAATGCAATACAAATATGAGAATAACGCTGATAACCGAAGGCTATGAGCAACAAGCAAAAAAGAGGTAGATACGTGCAAACTCACCGATTCTTTATTTTGAACTGTCGCTTTCTGTGACCCTGCCCTCCTCATTTTGTTGTTTTCGGCAAAACGTAGTTTTTTTGCGGCTCAAGATACTGCTTCCGCCTCTTTGGAGTTGTCAAGCCCATTCCGTTTTGAACAGAATAGACCTGGCAATAGAAAACACATGCGAACCCAGGGTACCTCTTTTTCTCGGTGCAGAAAAAGATACAAGTGCGGATAAACGCAGCAGAACTTCCGAACGAAACAAATCTTTCAAAGATTGTCCGTTGAAAGAATGAAGCAAAGTGCAAGCATGGATAGACGGATGGATAGCGCGTGCGGCCTTTCCCGTGATATGGATGGGTTGGCGGCCTAGCGCTATGGTGGCAGGGCCGATCGTGACACCTCCTGCACAAATAAATCGCTCCTGTGTATATATGTGCAACGAATCATAATTAATATTGTGGCGTTTTTTCTACTTAGCACTTACATTGAAAACATTAGAACTTTGATTGCATGTTTAACGTTGCCGCGCATCGGCCTCGGATCTACGCTCATCATCATCAATTTCCTGTTCCTTCATCCCCTTGGTGCTTGCGGTGCACGTTTCCACTTGGTGGTTGCTGTCACAGGTGAAGAAGTTTCCAACGTTCCGTTGTTTTCGTCGCTTTTGCATCGCTTGTCGGGAAGGATGGTGAACAATTTCGCGGTTGCGAAATACTGCGACGATGTCATCGAAGCCGTACCAGTTGGTTATATTAAACAGAAAGACAACGTGGAACTCCGCGTGCTTAAGTGTTACAAAGTGGATTGGGTAGAGGACATCGATTTGGAGCATCTCAATTCCCTCGAAGGCGCCCAGTACTTCAAAGCGCAGTTGCTACAATTCGCAGGTACAGCAGAGTCGATTTCTTGGTCCTATTTCTTGGTTTTCCCTAGTCCACTCCTACAATGTGTTATACATCGCAATGCACGCCAATATTTGCAGACACTGTTGAAGAGGCGAGGCTTCAGAAAGTGGCTTGCATTAATTCGGAAGCAGATGCAAACCCTACAGCCTCTAAGGTAGGTGTGCCTTTACTCCTTTTGCATTTCAATGGCCTGAAGGGCAGTGAAACTTTACTTGTCCTGTTACACACCCTGTATATGTTGCTGAACATCTGCCTGTTTTCTTCAGAGTGCAAGAGCCAAAACAGCAAAGGGACGAACCTCGCAATGGTCCCACATCTTGAGCCAACACCAAAAGGCGATCAGGAAAAACCCTGCTTTCCATGCAGGTGCCAGCGCATGCAGCACGAGTGAACAGGATGACGAGGTAAATTAATGATACCGATAATTACAACGTGTTAAAAAAATGGCACTTCTGCATAACTTAATGTTCTTTCCTGTTACTTCCATTCTTCCTTGCCCCCTGTGCAGATATCTTGGATGAGTTAGCAATTGGTCTTCGCAGCCTGTGGTGTGCCGTGCAATTGCTTCATTGATTCTGTCTATGTTCTCGATGTCTCCTGTGTCTTCATTCATATGCAATCTTCAGGTTCTTCCAACACAAGCCTTCATGCTCTACACGATTGATCGAAGTATCACTGCCTTCAATGATGAGACTTCTGTGTGCCCTTGCATTCCATAGTCTTCAGAGCGCTATAACAAGTTGGAACGGAAGTACCTCAAGCTGAAAGACAGACTGAAGGACACCAGAGCTGAGCTTGAAGAGGTCCAGGAGCTCAATCACAACCTACAACGAGCCTTGCTGGAAAAAATAGGTATGCATGTGTCACTATTGCTTGATAGGTCTTTTCACCATGTTCCTCTTATGGTGAAACATGGAGCTGCCCCCCAGCTGTCTGTTAGTTTTAAGCTAAGTAAGCGTCTGTTCATGTCGTTCCTGTGTATACTCCATAATGTAAAAACGCAGGTTTTTACATGGAGTACAGTGAGGCCTATTGGTGGGTTGTGTGAGCCTTCTGTGGTTTCTCCTGTGTTTTCTTGAGGCACTGAATTGTGAACGGATAGGAAACCGTCTATGACCACCTATGCTTTTTCCATGGACTAAGCTCGCCTTGGCTCGTTTCCAATTTCTTGTCAACAGCATTAGTATGTGACTGAGTGGGAAAACATCTGAGGAATTGGAAAGGGAAAAGGCAGTCATGTCAATGTGGTGTAATTTATCCAGGTACAACCTGGTGCTGGCACACATTGTCTTTTTCTTCAATTGTTGATTTTGTTGAAGTAGTTGTGCTATGCTTTCGTTATCCCAGACCTTGTTATGGCCTTTGCTGCCTTTGTGCCATTAAATGCATAATCTCTCTCTCTCTCTGTTATCCCAGATGTGTAATACCTCCTTTTCATAATAGGTACTTCAAAGGACCATCCTCGGCCATTTGTCGCTGCAGCCTCCCCAATGTTGGAGACTGGATCACCTGCATCTCAAAGGCCACCCTCACGGGATGACATTTGTATTTTTGAAGAAGATGATGGATTGGTAAGATAATAAGAAACTTCAGCTTATCTTCCTCATGTTACTAAGGTGCAGCTCCTCTGCTAATCATTTAATGTATTGAGTGCTCGATTGTACCTCAAAAGACCAAGTTATAAAGCGTGAATTGCATGGCAAGAAAGCCATCGATATTACTTCAGAACTGAAATTGGGACCAGGCCATTTAGGTGCGTTGAGTTTTGGGCTAACCTGGCTTTGCGAGATTTCTGCTCAGAAATCGCAAGCGTTGGTAGCCAAAAAGCTAAGACAGTTAATCAATCGCACGTTGACTGTTATTGCATTTTTTTCCTCAGCACTACGGTTAAAAAAAGATCAGACCTGTATGAAAAATAACGCTTATTGGCAGTGGCCATTAGGATGGTAAAGAAGGAAGAATTGGCAGTAACCAGTTGGGAACGAGAACATGTACTCGAACACATGTCAATCTATGCAGACGTCTTTTGACCTCATGGAGCGACAGAATGGGTGGCTGACAGTCATTTAATCCTTAATTAAATTCGTGCTCTCTGACCAGTACATTCTCTAGCTTCACATTTTGCACTGCAACAACAGATGCATCTTGAATGTATCAAGTTGTGGCATTGTATAGACATGCAGCATCATGTACATTGCTGCTCTTCTAAAGACTCATTCGGTTGCCATTTGGAAGCCTTTGTAAAAAATGTTTCCATGCAAGTTAAATATCTTTGGCAGCTGCCAGTGAATGGCACAATTCTGCTTCGTGAGCCTTAGTATTTCTTTGAAGTGATGTTGCCCGCGGTGGACACGCATGCGCCAGTAGAACTATGGCGAGCTATAGTGCAACTTCGCAATGCGTAAAGCAGAGTGAATTTAGTGTGGTAGTGCTGCAATAGGGCAGAGAGCTGAGTGTCGCAGTGCAGACTGCTTGATGTTTATGTGACGTATGTTCATATCTTGCAGGTCCGGTTCCCCAATGTTGGGATTCAAATATGCTCGCAACTGTGGCAGGACCTGCAGCAACAGAAGGATAGCCACTTTGTAAAAAGCCTTGCTGTGGCAATATGGGGTACCGAGACTCTAATGGAACGCACATTGACAGGGTCCCTCTGCAACAGCAGAAAACAGGCGGACCAGCAGCCATGGCCGCGTTTGTCTCCTATCAAGGTGTCACTAATTAAGGGTACGTAGCAAAGATATTACTGAAATTGAAATCATGTTTCATTTGGCATATGGAAAAGACAACATGGTCACTCAGTGCTGCACTAACGCAGCAGCTCATCGCAGAGCTCAGCTGCGCTGGTATATTAAAGTAGATTCGTTTAGTACATGGGGATCACCAACACAGAAAAGAGAAAAATAACAAAGCACTGGCCCCGATAGAGCCCAGTCATCTTTGGCTGCTAATGTGCCATAAAAAACACCATCAACCAGGTTATTTCTTAGAGATCTCGTAAGGCCTGAGCGTTCACAACTGTTTGCAGAAGCCAGAAGTCTCCTCAACAATGCTTGTGCAGAAAGAGGGGCTCAAGGGTCGGAGGGGTCCATTTCGAACCTCTCTTAGCACTTCGCCTCTCACAGCAGTCATCTTTCAAGGTGATCAGCTAGTTTCTTGCCCATGAACCTATGCCTGGGTGTCTTGCCTCTCTTCGTCACATTTCTTTACATATTATATTTGTTCGCTCTGGAAGAGTCAAGATGGTCATGTACTAGCATAAACAAGGTTCCTAATATATACTTTGTTTGATAGGGAGCCTGAGGAGGAAGTTGGAGGCTGAAAGTGAGCCTGCAGCAAAGATAGAAAGCAGTCTCGAAAAAGTAAACAGATACCTTGCAGAAAAGATCAACGATCTTCGCAAGAGTGCAAGAAGAGTAGCTGCTATGTCTACAGAATAAAAGTGTTAAGTTTCATTTAGTCTTGACTTTTCGCTTCACTGCACCACGTTGCATGCGCAATGGCACAATCCTATAGCAATGCCCTAGTGAGACCTACAGGAGTCCAACCTATACTGGAAGACTACCGATTGGACCTACATGTCCACCAGGACCTATATGGTCCAGTAGGTACCTGTAGGATCCTATGAGTTCAATAGGTACCTATAGGATCCTAAGTGTCACATGGGGCCTATAGGATCCTATGAGTCCTACAGGTCCTATAGGGTTTCATAACACCACAAGGTCCTATAGGAATCTGGACCAGGGTTATACACTTTCTACAGACACATCTATATACACAACTTATCGAGAAGTTGTGTACATACAGGTTGTCCACCGTAACTATATAAGCAATTTTTAAAAAATAGAAAAATAACTTTACGCCAGTTTTAACCAATGGCAATGTACTCTCCGCCTAAACGGCCACCTTAAGACGGCTCAGGCAAACTTCTGTGACGGTGCATTAATTAACTTTCGTTAATTAACTTCTTAATTATCAACCATAGAGGATTGACCCAATGATAACATCGGGCCCCTTGCGGTCACTGGTAACGCTACCGTTTTCAGAACGAAAATTGGGGCAATTATAGCGCGTTTTAAAGGGCCTGGAAATAAGATGTTCTGGTGGTCATCTTTCGACGCTCCGTTGTCATTTCCTGAGTATGCGGGGGAGGGAAGAAGCTGACGTTATACCTACTTCTGTCCCCTTGCAATGTGTCCCCCATGCGACAATGTTTTGCCTCCCTCGCGTACAGAGCAAAAAAGGTACAACGGGATCGCTTCCTGTTAGAGGGAGGAAAAACGACCAATCATATAGCCTTATTTCCAGACCTTTCCTCCGCGCTATAACTTTCTCGATTTACTTGTTCTGAAAACGGTAATGTTACCAGAGACCCCCAAAGGATCGACGGTCTTATTGGGGACAATCTTCTATCGTTTGGTACTTAAAAAGTCAATTAACTAAAGTAATTAATTGATCCACACAGAAGCTTGCCTGTGCCCTCCTAAGGTGTTTACAGTACAACCGCATTGGTTTATAACTGAGAAAGAATTTTTCTATTTTTAAAATTACTGCTACAGTTACGGTGGAAATCCTGTATATGTGTCTGTAGAACATGTATAGAATGTCTATACAACTCTGCACTAGTTTGAAAAGTCATAGCTTGTTAATAGGGCTTCTATACAGTTTCTTTAGATTAAGTGGATAGAAAGTAGCAGTGATAGATACTAGATAGTCTATAAAATGAAGTTAGGAATTCTATAGACAGGAGAAGCCAACTTTTGTAAGGGACATGCCCGGGGAGCGAAATTACTTAACGCAGGCTAGTGTACGCATAGGAGAATGCGCGCACGCCTATTGGTTGGCGCCGCGGCAACCTGAAAACCTGCGGCGGCCAGAAACGAACGGAGTTGCCATCGCCCCATCGCGGCCAGCATGGCTGCCAGTACTTGTTTACACACTGCAATGGGAACTGAATTATTGAGAAGAGAAGGTGCAAGTAGCAAAGAAAGCGAGAGATGAATAGTATGATGAATAGTAATAGATGATCTTCTAGTACAGTGTTGCAATTGTGGAAGTGTTGTGGTCAGCTCTCGTTCCGTGCGGCATTCCGTTTGTCTGTTGGCGTGTGTGTGTTTGAGACCATAAAGCCGTTGTACAACAGGTGGAAGAATTCAGTATTGCTTGGCTGCAACCTAAGTGTACATAAACCACGACGCCCCGCTCAAGACGCACGAAGTAGAAGTCTCAAATTCGTTTTCTTTTCTTAACTGCGCTTCTCGCTGGGCTACCGTTATTACACCGCAGGTAGTTACAACCATATTTCAGCTGTGTTCCGTACATTTGCTGAGATTAATTTAAGTGTCTGCTTATTCTTGCGTATTTAGCGACGCCTGAAAGGATCTTGTCGCTTAATTAGCATCTGCAAAACCTAGATTCATAAAAGATACAACAGTATCAGGCCAGTAGTCTTTTACTTGAAAAAGACAAACGCAGTGTCAAATAAGATCACATGTACAAATGCGTGACCACAAATGACTATTCCAAACATATCCTTCTGCAATCATTACTACCATTGCATGCTCTTAAGTTAAGTCTTGAAGTCGTTTCAATGAGACATTGTCCCATATGAATCCACATATACCGATCTTCAAGCTCTGTAAACACGTACCCTCTCCAAAAACATATATACTATAGGACAAATGGTTGTATGCAGGTTGCACGGCCTGTACATGTCCATCCAGGGGATGGTTTTGGGTGGGGTCGACCCCCTCCAATCATCCAGCTTCGTCTAGTGCAAATTGGAGAGGAGAACCGAAGGGGGGAGGCAATCATCCTCGCCCATGTAAAGTCCCATAGAAACTGCCCTCCCGAAATATTTTCTGGCTACCATCATGTCAGCTAACTACAATCTACTCAGGAAGGAAGTGGTACCCCATGGTCATGGGCGTACCGAGAGGGTGGCCATGCTCCCCCCTTGTAACTCCAAGATCGCTTGTGAAAATGGTGCTCTCTTTAGGCATAGGTTGTAAAGTTTATTCTCAGATGCCATGATAGGAACCTCTGAACGCCCAATGTTCGTCTCCAGCAAAAGAGGTGTTCGGGGTGGGGGGGGGGGGGGGTGGCTGCACTCTTGCTCCCCTTGGAAAAAAACCTGGGAACGTCAATGCCCATGGTTAATGCCTAACACCAAAGCTGTCACACCCTATGGGCTAATTTGTAGAGCATTGGATGTGTTAGACGTTACACCTATATATCTACTTCCTTGACACGTGGTCACGTCTTTATGCCAAGACGTGGAACGTCTTTATGCAATAAGGGGATAAGTCGAATGATACCAAACCGAGATAATGGGCCTGATCTGATTGTCCGTCCGTCACCTGCTCAGACTCCCCATATTACCGTGGTACACACCCTTCTCCCTTTCTGACCACGAATGTTTCTGTGTGTTGTTAAAAAACAAGCTAACCCCCTTTGCTGGAGCGAAACCTGCATTATCCTGTATCGTCCAAGCAAGGCTACTGAATGGTGTGTCACTACTCTTCGCACACTAGGTCCGCATTAGCACATACTTCTTCAGCGCCTGCACCAGAAACCTTGCCGAACCAACCTTTCAGGGTCTCTTAATCAGCCGGACCCTCGCCCCATCCCATTGTCAATATTTCTTGGTCCACGGCCAAATACAGCACACCAAAGTTCTGCCCTCAAAGCACTTGTGACCTTTTTTGACATCATAGGACTTCAGTCCTCACTGTTAGGTGACTCTGTTGTGTCCGCTCAGCCAGACATCCCATTCCAGAATCCTTTATTCATAGCGATCCTCATGGTGCTTCCTACACTCGCGCGCTATGGTCTCTGCGCGACACCACATTTCCCCCTCGCGACAAAAACAACGATAACACACACAATAAACCCATTCAACAAAAACCCCAAACGTTGAGGTCGCTTCCTCGTTCTTGAGCTACGTCTAAGCTGCACTTCCCTGAGCAGGAACGTCCACCTTGTCCGTCTTCGTTTGCTGAGTCGTTCCGCTCGTGGTGGCAGAGTTTTGAGCAGGTTCGTCGTCAGCTTGCCTGGACTGGGCTGTGGCGGCCCCGGATCCAGATCCGTTGTCATCCGGCCAACTGGGGTCTGGAGAAGTCTGGTGAGGAGTTTCATCCGAAGGTACGTTCCAGTACATAGCCACTGGTGTTGCATCCGATCCGGAAGTAGGCCTTCGGAGTAGTCTTGGCAACGCTTCTTTCGGAACCTTAGAAAGCTTGCTGCTGTTCCAAATTCTGTTATCGTCTAGAAGGAACGAATTGTTGCTCCGTTTTTTGATGATCTTCCTCGGTTCGGAGTACCGGAGTTGACCTTTGTAGATGTGTCCAGGAAGCTTGACACGCACAAAGTCCCCTGGTTCGAGGTGTTGTTGCTTTGCGCTTCTTTTCTCATCAATGTAAGCTTTAAGACGGGCTTGTTTCTTCTCAATTCTCTCTCGGAGGCGACTAATTTCCGATGCTGGCTCGGTCAAAAATTTTCGTGTTGGAAAACCGATGGTATTTAGTCGTGTTCGTATGTCTCTTCCATGTAACAGAAAAGCTGGGGCTAGTCCCGTTGACGCGTGAGGTGTAGCACGATACACCCCGATGTATTCCAGTACGGCCTCTTTGATTGGACGGTTCTCTAACTGTGCCACTTGAACGAAACTTTTTAGTACCTTGTTGAACCTCTCGATCATACCATTTCCTTGTGGATGGTAGACTGAGGAGCGTATGTGGCGAATTCCTCGTTCTTGGAGAAAAGCACGAAACTCGTGGGAAATGAATTGGCAGCCGTTATCAGTCACAATTTCAACGGGATGACCTTCCCTGCTGAAGATTTGGCGCAGAAACCCGATAACAGTTGAAGTTGTGACTGTATTCGAAAAGCACACTTCGGGCCACCGACTATGGTAGTCTATCAAGGTGATCATGTACCGGCAGTTCTGTGGGGCCTTTTCAAAAGGACCAACAACGTCCATGCTGACTTTTTCCCAAGGTTCCTCTGGAAGTTTCACAGGAGTGAGTGGAGCAGGTGCCGTCTTCGCGGACTTGTCCGCTGTTTGGCATATGTCGCAGCCCCGGATAGCAGTTTCGACGTTGCTGTCCATCGCAGGCCACCAGTACAGTTGACGCAAGCGCTGCTTTGTACGCACTATGCCCGGATGTGCCTCATGCGCCAGACCAATTACCCTTGACACTAACGCAGGTGGCACAACAATCCTATCCCCTCGCAGCAGCAGTCCATCAACTTCTGACAGCTCCGTGCGAACCTTGAAGAACGGCACAGCGTTGTCTCGAAGAGCCGCTTTCGAAGGCCATTCTGTTCGTATGTAGCGCAGAACGTCTGCATTACTGAGTCGGAAGTTGTCTCACGCTGGAGCTGCTCCTTTGAGATGCATTCTGTGACGATGCACACCACGTCGTCTTCGAAGGGCTCCTGTGCATGATATGGAAGTGGCAGTCGCGACAACGCGTCTGCAATCTCGTTATCTTTCCCTTTTTTGTAGACGACAGTGAAATTGTAACTCAGAAGCCGTGAGACCCATCGTGATATTCGAAGCGGTCGGTGTCCGGTGCCCTGAGTGCTTAACAACGTCTGAAGGGCTTGGTGATCAGTCTCTAATGTGAACGGACGACCCCAAAGGTATACATGCCAGTGTTCAACTGCCCAAATGCATGCGAGGGCCTCTCTTTCTCCAGCTGAGTATTTCCGTTCCTGGGGAGTTAACGCCCGGGATGCGAAGGATACCGTGCGGAAAATGCTGCCATCCCGCTGACGCAAAACAGCACCAAGCCCATAAGCGGATGCGTCGGTAGTGACGGTAACAGGTAATGCTGGCTCGAACATGCTGAGGGCTGAACATGTGGAGATGTGTCTTTTAACCTTCTCAAAACTTGCTTGAGCTCGTGGATTCCAGTGGAAAGCGTCTGCACCTCGCAGCAGTTCACGCAGAGGTTCCACCACATCTGCATAATTCTTTATGAATTTGGCGTAGTGGCCACTCATTCCCAGAAATGACCTCAGTGTACGTAAATCTGATGGTGCTGGGGCTTCTAAAATAGCTTTGACGTTGGTGTCGAGTGGAAACAGTTTTCTTCCTTACTGTGTGACCGATAAAAGAGAGCTCGCTGACGCCAAAAACGCACTTGTGATTTAACCGTAACCCTGCATCGGAGATCCGTTGCAAAACTGAACGTAGATTCTGTTCATGCTCTTCTTCATTCTTCCCAAATATGATGATATCGTCCAGATAGTGTAACGCCCCTGTACATCCTTTCAGCACATTAGCCAAAAGCTTCTGAAATGCAGATGGCGCGGAGGCCAGCCCGAAGCACAATCTCTTGTACCGGAATAGACCTTCGTGCGTTATAAACGCAGTGAGATCTCTACTCTCTTCGGCCAGTACGAGCTGGTGGTATGCTGCTGTTAAGTCCAACTTGGAAAATATCTTTGCACCGGATAACTTGTTCAGCAGCTCTTCCATATTCGGCAATGGGTAGCAATCTGGCACGACAGCTTTGTTTGGTGCCCGCAGATCTACGCATAGCCTGATCCGACCATCCTTTTTCTTGGCCACGACAAGTGGCGATACCCAGGGCGATGCATCAATAGCCTCAATGACGCCCATATCCAGCAGTTTCTTTAGTTCTTTAGACACATCGTCACGTATCTGTAGGGGTAGCCTTCGGAGTTTAGTAGTTGTAGGCTGCACGTCTGTCCGTACTTTGACTTTGTGTTCGTAGCCTTTGGCTAGGCCCAGCTCCGGTGAAAACAGGTTCGCAAACTCGCACTTTGCTATTCGCTCGCTGGCACCGGTTGTAACTGCTGTCTCCAGGCACTGTAAGAGTGCCCCGTCAATCCGCAAGTCTAGCGCAGCAACTGCGTCGAGCCCCAATAGTGTCGTTCCATGATGTACGACGTAAAAGAGAAGGGTCGCGCTACGTGTCTTGTACTTGACAGGTAGGATGACGCACCCTCGCACTGGGATCTCTTTCCTCGAATAGTCGTGAAGTTCGATTGACGCAGGCTGCAGGGTGAACTTCTCGGCGTATGTGGACTGATACACAACCGACGAAATTATGGAAACTGACGAACCCGTGTCTATTAAAAACGTGACGTCCTTTCCACCGGCTTCTGCTGTAATGTGGATAGCCTTTTTCGCAGATGATTGCACTTCCAATAGTATTGCAGGTTCTGTCCTGGACGGGTAATCCTCGTGATGTGCGCCTTCAGTTACGACTTCGCGAGTGGCACCGCGTTGCTGCTTTTTTGCACCTCTGCATACGGCTCCGAAATGCCCAATTTTCTTGCACTTGAAACATTCTTTGTACCGGGCTTTGCATTCCTGCGAGTTCGCCAGATGGTACGGTGAACCACAACGAAAGCAAGTAGTTGCATTCTTCCCTTGAGCTTGGGGCTTGGGAGTTGCGGGCTTGCCAGCTGATCTCTTGGACGGCTTCTTGAACACTTTTTCAACCGCAGCTGTGTTCTCCTGCAAGATCCGCTGGGCTTCCTTGCGGCTCTGCTCAACATGACTCGCGATCTGTGTTTCGTCAAGCATGGTCCCGTAATTGCAGGTAATGGCGAGACCTCGAAGAGCAGTCACGTATTCCTCGATACTTTCGTCCGGCAGCTGAGAACGCTGACGGAATTTCCTGCGCTCCACCATAACGTTATAACTCTCGGCATACCGCTTTTCAAGTGTTGCCAAAGCTTCTTTATACACATTTACCGTGGCTGTGGTGGAGTCTCCGCTGCTTTGTTCCGACGGTACGGCAGGAACTGACAACGTGTAGAAAATTCTTTGTCCCTCTGTCCCAAGAGCATGAAGGAGCATTGCCTTTTGACGATCAGGCCTGTAGGATATTCCGTCGATGGCAAGCATATAATTATCGAACATCCGCCGCCATTGACTCCATGGAACGGGAGGCTTGCCTGGTCGCTCAAGAAACGGCGGCACAGCAGGAAGTCCGGGGCAGTTCATGACGTTTAGAAAGTAACGTTGGCGAATGAGTCCTCAATCCAAAAACATCTCGCAGAAGGTAGGTTCTCCCCGACGTCGCCAAAATGTTGTGTCCGCTCAGCCAGACATCCCATTCCAGAATCCTTTATTCATAGCGATCCTCATGGTGCTTCCTACACTCGCGCGCTATGGTCTCTGCGCGACACCACAGACTCATTATGATATTTTACAGCACCACCACAGTCAATGGGTTTGAGTATCACCCCTGGTGATGAAACTCCCCAATCATAATCACCAAATAAATTAGTTGTTGGGTACACACTAGCACAATTGCACAATACGCATTCAGAGTACATGAGGGGTACCAGGGCAGTTTTCTTCCTTATATGCACCTATACGTAGTCTCAAGCGTTGGAACATGCACCACCACGACTCCATCACCATGGGCAGGTCAGTGATGCAACGTGCAGGAGTGAGACGGGCTCTCTCAAAAACCATGCGAAACATTTCACAGTCCAAACGAATTATGCAGGGTAGAATATACGCGACGGCATCGTGTGAGGTGCAATCAGTGTAGAAATCTTCAGTAGTAGAATGTTCCAGTATTCACAAATACAGAAAAGTCACAAAAGCTCCGTTCCTCCCCATACCGATGTGGGAAACTCAGTAAGATATCCAAGCACTGCAGCCCAGAGGTGAAGTGCTGCCGTTTTAATATGAAATGCCGCAGCAGCATTGAAAATTGAGCTCACCGAAGCATCGTTCTATGGTTACAGATACTGTAGACCTTCACTGAACAAGAGAACATATCACTTGACTGCAGTGGAACATGGCCAAAAATTAAGGCAGGATACTGCAGATCAAACTATCACGCCAAATCAGCATTGCGTCAACTTGATAAGCATTTGCAAGCTATCCGCCATGCTAGAATGCCTAGAACAATAATATGAACTGCCATAACAGCTGTTGCTAGACCAGCTAATCCTAAACGCTATATAATAATGTAATGGTACTGCGATGTTACACGTAAGGTTAGTCTCCGCAGTTTGGCGACATGTTGCACGTGCCGCAGGGTAGGGCTGCGGATAATTTAGACCACCTGCGGTTCTTTTGACGTGCGCCGGAAATCTCCGACACACGGTGCTGGAAGCAATGTTAACCTCCCCTTGAGCTCGGCTTGCCGAGGTCAAGATCGCGGGTTCGATCCCGGCCGAGGGTGGTAACGTTATCCGCACCCACCGCGCTATCTGCACACTCCGTTCGTGACACCTTGTGGTCAGTTTAATTTACTTCGATTAACTCTTCCACATTAATGATTTGTGCCACAAACATTGCCAGGAAAATATTGTTTTATACTCACGTAAGAGGGTTGAAAGCAAAGCTTTACAAAATGATAGGTCACGTGAGTCTACGGATTCAAACAGGTGAGCTGTGGTGCAAGCAACACGATGCCTGAGTAGATATAATTGGGACACGTTCCAATTGGAAGCAGTGTCAGTACCCTAACGCATCATTTGTGTTGAGGACGAAGCATCTTCAAATTCAACTTATGTTACGAATGTCCTTCTTTCCAACTTGTTATGAGGACGCTCAACGATGGCTGGATGACTGATGATGGTTGGATGACTGCACTAAACGTACATCTACCTCGTGGATTATTAGCACCGTGAAGAGATCTGAACGGTGAGTTCTTTGCACTTTCGGGGAATTCTGGTGTTTCAGTCTCTTCATTGCTTACCCACTTCCTGAAAGTAATACCATAGGGTAGGGGTTTAGGTATGATGCTGATTGATGATTAGGGGTCTTGAGGTGCATTATTGCAAGGCAGTGCACTCTCATGTTACATAGCTAACTTACAACATGCTATTTGTTGTTCATTTGTTCCATCTTTGTTGTCACATTCGATATAATTCGAGGTGATGGTTGGTTAGTTGCGTGCTATGCGGTGAAGTTCATTTTTAAGAGTGCAGGCTGCTTCCTTGGAGGCATAACTGTGTCAGAGGCCATACACCTACATGAAACTGAGCTGGAGATGTAAAACAATGCCCATGAACTGCTTGCAAGTGCAGCTGTTAACCCAACGCAGAGAACAGTGTACCACTGGTATGAAAAGTGGCGAAAGGATGCATATGGCGATGACAGAAAGCCCATTCAGAAGCTGAAGGAAAATATTTCTTTGTACAGACAAAACGGTAACCCCTGTCATGCTTATTTTAGTTTATGTTCAGTTGTTTTTGTGGTTATCATATTTTTAAACCTAGTATGTAATAATGCTACATATCATGGTTAGCGGTGTTGAATAGGAAGCACAGAATGTGTTAAAAAATATTTTGAGGGACACAGATTTGGAAGACTATCAGAAAAAAAATATGAATTTGGGAAATGTTGCCTTTTACCGCATATTCATCCGCTAATTGCACACTGAGGTAGTTTTGATAAAAATATGAGATAAATTCATTTGGAAGTATGCCCCTTGTACAACGGTTCATCAGCAGCAGCAAAAAAAAAAAAAAAGAAATATTGAACTCGACCAGCCCCATACTCATGCGGCATTGCCTTGCATGGCTCCTTTACCCCAAGTCTGCTGCCAAACACACATGGTAGCAGTCCAAACAGATTTACGCTGCCTGCAAAAACATTTGGTGCAAATTACCTTTCACAAGAATGGCCTTCTGCGGCAGCACAGTACACAAGGAGCACTGGTGACCAGGATGTACGTACTTCAGCGACGATAGGTCTTCACCAATTATCTAGCTCACTTCAACTGGAGGCGACACCAGCCTGCTGAGCTGGCTCCTCATATCATAATTTTTATTTTTACTAGTGTTTAGCAGGGGGTGCAGGCAAAAAGCTACGACACTGTAGCTTGGCGGAGTCTCACCCTCTCAATTACTTCACTTGGAGAGTCCGAGGCTTCTGTTATTGTTTTCTTTTGTGGTAGTTGAAAGAGTTAAGTTTTTGTGCTTTCCTTGTTTATTTCACACCCATTATTGCCTGGCACCGTAGTGTGTGTGTGTTAGTAAGCATTGTGTCCGTCATCGCTTAAACAGATTATATTTATTCAATGGCTCGCCAGTTTCCAGTGATGACCACTAACTACTTCTACAGTAGTTTAACTATAACTACTAACTACTTCGTGATGGAGTATTTTATCTAGTAGTTCAACCACTTTTCAGGGGAGTAGTTCAAACTACTTCTTTAACTACTGCAATGTATTTTAACTACATCTATAACTACTTAACGTTGTCCATCAACACCAATCCCTTGTAGTGTTCTTGGACACCTAAATATGAATCACAAGCAGTGATAATGATATTTAAAATATACTCTTGTGCCTATGTCGCTTAATTCACACACTGTCGCAAAGTCCACTGCCTGTCTCCTGTATATTATGCGCTGTCAAAACAGCTTGCGGCGGAAATATTTTCTATGGAGTGAAAGCTTCCGCTATAAAGGTACGTACAACATACGATGGACCATGTACGAGATTTACACTCAGGCTCCTTCGTCACAGATCAATGCTCCACGCACAAATATATAAGCTAAGTTGCAGAATTATTGCACAGCCAATGAGGCTTCACTAGACAAGTATTAAAGTGAAGATTTAGTACACATGCAAGGCACAATTGCCCTGCACCTCCGATCACATCAAACAAGTAACTCAAGGTAAAAGTCGGAAGCACAATCGTGCCGTAAAGCTTGCGGCAAAATCGGAAGTAGTTGGCGCCTGCAGTAACCTAACTACTGTAGTTACTACTTGAAATAGCAGTTTACCTAGTAGTTGCCACTACATTTCTGCAAGTAGTTGATAAACTACCTGATTGTAGTTAAAAAGTAGTTAACTAGTAGTTTAACTACATGTAGTTAACTACTGGCCATCACTGCCAATTTCCAATGGTACATCCGTAGGACCAGTGCTCCTGTTGAACTGCGCCGCAGAAGTAGGCTGTTCTCGTGAGAACCTGAAATTTGAAGGTTAATTTCTACAAGTTGTTTCTAAATAACGCAAATCGGGTTGTGCCGCTCCAGTGTGTTTGGAGGAAGCAGCGACGATGCGTTGTGGGCTGAAGCAGCCTTGCGGGGCAACGCCGGATGTGTGTGACGGTGGACAAGTTCTAAAATTATTTTGCTGCAAAAGCAGTCTTTCAAAGAAACTTTTGGAAAAAATAATCAAGGTGTGTACTACGAAATGCAGTTGTCTCAATTTTTATCAGAACCACCTCAGTGGGCAATTGACGGCTGACTATGTGGCAAAAAGCAATATATCTGAACTTCCGATTTTTTTCCCACATACTTTTCCAAATATGCGCGCCTCAAAATATTTCTAACATGTTCTGTGCCTCCTAGGCAAGAGCGCTGAACAGTTTAAGTGGCTCTGAAAAAATTGCGTAGTTTCATAAAAAGTCAAAGAAGTTTTGAATTTTTATTTTTCTCGGGGCATCAACTATCGATCAGCCACCGACCACAAAGTGACGATTAACCTTCAGTGCGTATGGCACGAAAATGTTACGCTTTGTCATCACTGAGAAGAGATCTGGGTAGAATTTCCAAAAAAAAAAAAAAGCTATTTTGTTAGATTTTTTTTTCAACAGGTTGGTCACATGTCCCTTCAAGTCCCTGTCATGTGTATTCAAGAAGCGGCCACAGAACCATTTTTTTCTGCAAGCGGGAGATCATTGGCTGCATGGGAACAATCAACCACAATTTATTTGAAAGAAGTCGGGGACAGTCTAGCGCAACATCTGGGACATGGTATGACCCAGAACATAAAGATAGAATGCAAGCGAGTCAGTGTAGTCTTTGAGGAGGCAATATTACCCAGAGTTTGGGATATGCGGAGACGGAGAACAAGAGATTTAGACGGGACAGGACTCCCGTCTGCATCTGTTGTCCTCCGTCTCTGTACATTGACTAAGTAATATTGCCTCCTTTAAGACTTGTGTACCTCCGCCAGCTAGTGATGATCATACTAGTAAATATGTAACGCCACTGTCTTCTTAGCTTGCATGAAGAGCCTGTTTATTTTTCCGTTGTTTTAAAGTGACGTTACTTATTTGTTGGCGCCTCAACCCTTCGTGACAGCTGCTCAAAAGGAGCTCTTCATAGCATCTGGCCAAAAGTGAGCCAGGTACTTTGCCACCTCCATGTGGCTCAGACAGAGTGGCACTGGCTAACATCTGCCAAGAATGTCCGCCCAGAACAGCGGAGGCAGCTGATGTCAGCATTTCAAAAGGTTTGTTGATAAAGTGTGACGACAACCATGTTTGTGTGTAGCAGTGAGCTCAGGCTCATTGCTACGCGTTGCGATTGCTACGCATCCATCATACTAGCTAAGCTGGTCAAAGTTGTACAAAGTTGTCTGGGAGCACACAAAAATCCATTTATGACAGGGCTTACAGCTCCCCAGGGCCATTAAAAATTGGACAAATTGCATCCTAATTCCAATGGTGACGTTTGCTATGCTACTCTCTATTTTGTCTGGGTTATTCATGTAAAGATATCACCTACTTGGTAGTCCTCTGTTCTCAATTTTGTGTTTCGTTTTAACTTCAAATTCACGATCTGCACTACTCAGATACAGATGTGAAGACCTCTATCAGCAAAGGTCTACCATCAAAGCTAATGGCTGCTCAATCCCAGAGGATCCACTTTGGTCTGTCAATTAGAAAAACCATAAATTTTTAGGAAGCTGCAAAAATGCTGTACAGTCAGGGCTTGCGCGACTCATTTTATATCTTGATTATTCGTTGAATTCGATTTCAAATTATTCATATTCAATTTGTATTTGGTTTGAACTTGAAAATCTCTATTCACGCGGCCCTATTTTCTAATTGTGTCAAGGTTGCGCCGCTCAGTCTAAGTCCCACAACAGTGCTTCTAGTTGCAGTGGTGCATGCCTGTCTCCTACTCACAGCTGTGGCTGCTATTGCTAATGATGACTGAAGAAACTGGCATCGTAGAGTGGTTTTAAAAAGGCTATTGCGATACACTTGTCTGAAACTGCGAAAATGTGGTAATGCGGTAATGTAGTAAACACTCCGCGTTCCACCATTGCAATTGAACAGGAGTCAATATGGCAGCATACACGGCAAGAGTGGTGTGTCGTGCACTTTTGGATATGCACTCTGTTTCCAACAACAAATTCTTAGAAACAAGTCCAACTTGCTACTCCTATTTGAGTCGATTAGCAGAGCAACAGGAGGAAAAGAAAAAAGTAAACAATGTAGAGCAATGCTTTTCCAGAAAAGCAAAAAAAAAAAAACTCTTTGCCATATACTATTTTTTATGTTACCGTCAAATGCCATTTACAATGTGATGATCCATTTCATATCGTGTATGCTGACACTGCAGATGGCTTGGAAAAAGCAAAGGAAGAGCTCCAAGCATTGCCCCATGACTCCTACAGAGCACGTGTGCAAGCATTCTTGCAAAATGAACAGCAATGGGTGATGCTCTTTCGAAAAAGCATCTTAATGCGAGGCCCAACATGTACAAAATAATGCGCAAAAGTATTTAAGGTAAGATGCTAAATACGCAGCATAAAAAAATATCTAAAATAGAGTACAAGATACTCAAAACTGAAAGTAATTTGAGTAAAGCACTAAATACCCAAGTATTTAAGATACTCTTTAAAGTATTTTAGTATTAGCAGTAAGTGAAACGCCTATTCTGGCTGATGTGGCCGTGCAACTGAAAGGAGTAAACTTCACCTGTCATACCTAAGCACAATGTTTATTTACCAGGTATTTGTGTCAAGTAATGCTTTGTGTATTTTGGTGAACTCAAGTAAACTTTAGTGATATATTCTGAACCAAAACTTTGTAACCCCCTCCTGTATGGCAGCTTGGGTCTTTCAACTTCTGAGGCGTGTTTAATGCTTTGGTGACAAAGGAAATAAATGCCGGGATTTTCTTGTACCTAATCCCCTGGGGATTCACCTGGGAATATGAATAGGAACAGTTTTCTGATGAATGGATCGGGCTATTGACGAGCAAGGCCAGGCATGGGACCAGCTTATTGTACAGGAGGATGAATGATAGATGCGCGAATTCCCCAAAACAAAGAATGAAAAACGGGGGGAAGTTCCAGTGAGCTGAAAATCTGGACACTGCATGTCGAGGAATGAGCGTTTTGAGTACTGAGTAGCAAGTAGTGAAAGAAGTATTTTAAATGCTTTAAAAATACTTGTCACAAAAAGTATTGCATAGAGCATCAAAATACAGAAAAAAGTATACTGTATTTTGAGTACGTACGTAAGTCTGTGCGAGGCCGCAACACCAACTTTGCTGATGCTGACATGGCAGATTGGTTGGAAAGAGTCAAGTAACAGCTCCAAGCCATGCGCGTGTGCAAGCATTCTTGCAAAATGAACAGCAGTGGGTGTTGCTGATTCACAAAAGCCACAAAAGCATCCTAATGCAAGGCCATAACACCAACAACTTTGTCAATTTTCTGTCATGCCAATCCACGGCAGAAAATCTGTTACACTAAGACACCCTAGAAGCCACTGTGTTCTTTCCAAATACATGTTTATTGTACTTTCTAGGGAGTGTTATGCGAAACGAATAAGATGGGGTGAATATTGTGGTGAGCTGTGCAAACTGAAACATTCATTCTGCAGCAGACAAAACATTGAAATGCACTTGAATCTTACTATTACAGATGCCAAAGCGGGCAGACTTATGTGAAAACACAGCATGCCACATTAAAGATCCATTGCAGCTTCTGCCCTGTGAAACCTTTGCTGTGCGTTGCCACCTATCAATGCAAAACCACAACATTCAGCTTTGGATACATGAGCTGCAGTCTGGTTCTTGCTTCCAAATCATCTGAAAATGTACACATGGTGTGTACCCGTGCAGTACGAGATAATCATTTGACTTCAAGATGTGTAACTAGAAGTTTTGAGAAAAGCTGCTAAAAAATGTACAAATTACAGTATAGCTGCATTATCTGATGCAGAAAAGTAAGTTTCAGTTTCTGTACGGTCACTCGCAAAATTACCAAATGGCCCATGGTAACTGGACAAGTGCTACAACTGCCCAAGAGACCATGCTGCATAGGTTACCACAACTAAAGGCAGCTGTGAATTTTATTATTGCAAGCAGATTCCCTTTCAGTTCGCATGGCATACACATGGTAATTATTCTTATATCGGCTCTTGGATGCACACAGACGACAGAACAAAAAAGAAAAAAAAAACTTCTAGAATACTAGACTCTTCCATCCAGATACAGGGAAGGCATACATCACCACTCCCTTCCGCCCCCTCCTCTTTATTTGGAGGGGTGTGCGAAGCTTGGAATATTGCTCTCGAAACCGCACAAATTGACTACATCCTTTCAATCGTCGATTGAGGACGCAAGAATAGCAGCACTTCAATTCTCACGCCAAATGTACGTAACACAATCGAAATGAAAATAGTAGTTGCCCTTAATGTTTGGCTATACGGAATAGTTTGCCCTCATTCAGAATCTCATCACAGCAAAAAGGAGTGTTCCTAGTAGTTCTACTTCCTGCGTCCATAACAGAGGCCAGGAGCGAGAAGTGCAATTAAGAAAACGCAACGAATTTCAGAATCTCTTGCGTCCTGAGCGGCCGTTGAGTTTATTGACACTTGGGTGCATCTACTGATCGTACTTGATCCGTGTGCGCTCAACACACACACAGCAAACAACACGAAACGCCACACGGAACGAAGGCTGGCCCAGAACTTTCACCACTGCAACACAGTACTACGAGTTGTAGTTCATCTCCCACATTCTTTGCTCCTGTTCCCCTGTTCCCAATTCTGTTCGCATTCCAGTTGGCAAACACACACTGACCGCCATGTTGACCGCGGTAGCGGCTGCGTCCGTTTCTGGCTCCCGGAGGTTTTCAGGCTGGCGCAGCGCCAACCAATAGCGATGCAGCGCATTCTCCTATGCGTATACTAGCCTACGTTACGGAATTACGCGCCCAGCGAATGAGCTACTTCACGACGTTCCCTCGTTCTTCGATACGCTCTCTCCAAGAGTGGATGATTTTTCTAACATGTGCAGAACAGGGGCATCGGCTGCTCTCGTCGTTCTACCGCAGGAGCTCATTTTATTCGTGTAAGACGCGCCGCAGTCCAAAAATAAAAACTTGAGGATCACCTCAGCGCTCCTTTAACTTAAGAGTACCAGTATAATTTCGTAGCACATGACAAGTAGAACTGTCGAGAAACGTTTGTAAGCTATATATGTTCTTACCTTTAGCCGGCTTTTTCGGGTGATCTGGAACGAGCAAAAGTGGGCAACATTGCCTTGATCAGAGTTCATTTACTTCACGTCTCGCTAACAGTCAATACAGAACTCTCAAAAGTGTCGAACCATCCATGTGGGTATAGCGTGTAGAAACGGTAAAAGTTGCTTACCGAGAACCATAAGACTTCTAAAGAAATATGCTCTATTGACACGCAAATTCCATCTCTACGAAATTATACCCGTTTAACACACCAAAATGAATGACACCGAACGTCATTTGTTTGCATTGCATCGAGTGATACGAAGAAGACGAATGTCCACCAGAGCCGAGCATATGAAGATATATACAGGCACACTCACTATGTTTTTACTTCTTTTTCTCGAAACTAGCGAAACATTAGATTATTTCACAAAACCGTTGCGCTCCGGACGACGCTCCGTTGGACAAGTATCAAGCGAAGACGAGTGTCAACAAGCGAGAATCACACGGGCGTGGGAGTGACTGGGAAGGAGGGTGGTTCTCCCGCATGTCAAAAGTTACTAAATTCGTGATAAAATGCTGCAGTTCAACTTTTCGTTGGTGTTTAATTTCTCCTAACGGTTTATCGACGTTGTTTTTGGTACCTCTCTGCTGACGAAGGTACGCAGTCGATGCGAGAGGGAAAAGTGAATCCGTTCCTGGATTCACCACGTAATAGCGATGAGCCATTCGCTGGGCCATTCGTATGTACCGCAATTTAGTTTCACCGTGTGACACGGAAGGACTGTCGTTCAGTGCGAATGCAGTCGCTGGGAATGACATTAAATTTGCCGTATGAGAGGGGTATTACTTTTAGGTTAGCACTGTTGAGTTCCAATGTTTTATATTGACGTTTCATGACCAGAATTCAGGGAATTCTGATGCGGGTTTTGTCTGATAGCAGAACGACATATAAGAAAATCAACTTAAAAGATAAGCACGACGTAAGGATAAAAGAAGACGGAAAGAGGAGCGGGAAGACGACAGAGGGAATTTGTACATCAGATATCGACAGATACTGACCGCGAGACAGCCTACAGCAGACAAAGCCTGGGGAGACTGCAAGAGCGCACACGTCGAACGCAGAGTGAAACTGAGGTGAACCAGCTCTGGAAACTTTTACGAAGCTTTTCCGTTGCTGTACTGCTGTTTAGAAGTATGAGCTACAACTCAGGGCGTGTGGAATGCGGTGATTGGCTCGCGTAAATCAGGGCCTGATTCACGATGACAAAATGTCGCTCGAAACAACTACTTTATTTAAAGATAATGAATGTGGAGTTTCATCGCCAGGGGCGATACTGTACCCCGTTGCTGGTGGTGATGTGCGGAATGAAATAATGAGCACCTTCACAATAAGGATCCTATTGTGTTCGCAAAGGTCAAAAGAGCTGTGAGCGCAGAGTAAGCGAGAGTAAGCTGACTAAGTGACCCGGAGAGTGCGGTTCGGGAAGGTTCGAAGTGTGAATGTGTGAAAGGTTGGTAGTGCAGTAGTTAAGAAGAATGTGCTCCAGATCCTCTAGAGCACGGTAATGAGAGCATCGGGGGGGGGGGGGGGGTCAACTTTTCGCAAGCGGTAACGTCACTGAGGTGTGAAAGCCACATCGAATCGCATTCGATACATTACTGCAATATATTGACGAGAGGTGTTTCGTGGCATGCGGAAAGCGAGCGTTGGATCAACTCAGCTCGGAATAGAGGAGGGGACGGAGGAGAATGTTGGTTGTCCATTGGCGGGAAGCCATTGGTGTCACGAGGCGTCGCAAAATGGAACGACGCTCTCCTCGCAGCAGCACAATACCGGTCCGCTTCCGATACAAGAGGGCTGCTTCTGCGGCGCTATCCTCCTGCTCATTCCCCACCGAACCACAATGGGCTGGAACCCACTGGAGAACCTGCCTATGGCCTGCTTCGTACACATTGTGGTAAGGAAGCCAGCGTTGTGGCTCGGTTTCATTAAAGGTTCCCTAAACTGAGGACTAGTCCACGAATTTTTGTACAGACTGTTAGCGACGTAACCTGAATTCTATAATGTTAGCTAGTCTTGATAAAGATGAGGTAAGAATCACTGGCGTCCAAAGACGTTTGTCGTTTGTTGAGATATTAGTTTTAGTATATCGTACTCTGTCGCCTTTGCGTACGTAAGGGATAGCGTGGTGGTTTTGCGCTACGCGCAAAGCTCTTTTCTCTGCGCTTGCGCAGAACCACCAGCGCTGCCCCTTACGTACGCAAAGGCGATAGCGTACGGCACACTAAATCTTCCTAGTAATGTGCGTTAGAGGGACTGCACCAGCGTTATACTGCAAAAGTTGGGATTAACTGTGTAAGAAAAATAGTAAAAATAGTGACGAATGCCACATGTCTCCACAATTTTCTCAGCTGCGGTGTATTCCAGAAATTACCCCACATTATAATAGCAAGTGTTAGTATACCGGCAAACGTCACCGTTAACTTGCTGTGCCTTCCGGAACCAATGACAGATACAGCGGGACTCATAATCGTATTGGTTGATAGGGTGTGGTAGACGCGGTAGCCTACTGTGCTCCCGGTAGCAGTCACACTCACACTCAGTAATAGAGAGTTTTAGGCTTTTAGTGCATGTACGCTATCGACTGTACGTACGAAAGGGGATAGCGTTGATGATTCTGCGCACGCCCGCAACAGAAAGAGCTTCGCGCAGTGCGCAGAACTACCAGCGCTATTCCTTCCGTTCGCAAAGGCTATAGCGTACGATGTACTAAAACTATTGAAAAGCAGCTATACCCTATGCGCTACAAAACGAATTCGGCCAACGACGCCAGGCACTTTTGACTCTATTTTCATCGTATCATGTACTTAAGTTTTTTCTTGGCATCATCATGAGTAACAACAACAACTTTATTTCGAGATGGTGAATGGGGAGTTTCATCGCCGGGGGCGATACTCTACCCCATTGCAGGTGGTGATGCGGGGAATGAAATAATGAGCGTCTTCACAATATGGATCGAAGTGACATTGCAATGCTATTTGCAGGATGTTATCGCGAACGATGGTGATAGGATTGTAGGGATCAACGGACGTCATATCAAAGTTTCGTTTCATCGTACCAAGAGTGAAGTCACGCAAACGCCCACGATGTTTCTCGCAGATGGAGTGGAAATTGGAGCACTAGGTACGTTGGATTAGGCCTGCACTGTCTGAACCAGTTCGGGTGGTGCTGCACTCGCTGGTTCGTTTCACCAGTGCAGCCGAGCGCCCCCTGCACCGTCCAGTTCGTTTCAAACCAGTGCACGCGAAGTGTAGCCCTAGTGTAAGGAAACTCTGCACTCCCGCAGGGGCAGTTCAACGGTAGTGCAGAGTAATGGCGGCAATGGCAGCAGACCACACAAGGCAAATGATAGTTGTAAGTTCTTGAATGTATCCCGAGAGAGCCGGAAGAGACGTCTGATTCTGAAGTCGAAATAACGATTCACTACAGTTTCGGTGTACATTGGTACACGGCTCTTGTCAAGTCATAGAAGATTCAACGCTATCACGGTTACCCGGTCGTCGAATTCTTCGTCCTCGCTGTCAGAATCCACAAGTTCCATGGCTGTTTGCACAATTGTTGGACAGTTCATTGTGTTCGAAATTAAAAAGCAGCAATGCAAATGGGATTGAAATGTAACACGCGTTCTTACAATCCGTAGTGCTGTTAAGACTCGTGGAGAGCAGAAGGCCTGCACTAGCACTGCACTTCCGATATTCGTTTCGCGGCGGCACTAGTGTTGCACCGTTGAACTGGAGCTGGCCTAGTGCTGCACTAGTTCAGAACTGGCCCTGCACCGCCCGGAACTGGTTCAGAAAGTGCAGGCCTAATCGAACGTACCTACTGTATGGGCTCGGGCTTATCTGAACGCTCGTGCCTGGCCCGGAGCACGAGTCGGACCAGGTAACGCATTCCTCTTGCGGGCCTGGCATGAGCTCGGGTTTCACATTATTGGTCGGGTGAAGTAGGTTGGCATGCAATGGAAAGTTGTCTACCGTCCAGACTAACCGTACAAGCGAGAGGTCAGCATTACCGCAATTAAAGCGAAATAGAACAGGAATTGATGATGCTGTAGTGCCAGTACGGCATTAATAAGCCCTCCAGGAAGAAAACCGTGACCCTCTCGCCTGCTGTTAGTCTCGGAACTCTCTTTATAAAAGAAGCAGAAGTAATGCGAAAACGCAATGTTCCGCGGATCGAACGAGGAACGGGAAATCTAGGACCGAGCCTACGCCACTACACTGAGCCAACAACACATCAAGTTATCATCGTGAGAGAAGCAAATGCTTCGGAAGCCAGACTGAACTCGTAGTCATTGCTTTCGCCATGGAAAAAATAAATAAAGAGAAACAAACAAAATACTGGAGCACCCTACAGCTGCACATAAAGTTGCAAAGTGTAGCAGGCAGGTGCAGTTTTCATGCCTGACATAGACACTTTCTGCGTAACTCATTGTTTTCGCAAATACAACCAAAAAGGCACACCATTGCACTCCGCCATGAAGCAAACACGGCGAAAGTAAGTGCCCCAGGAAAAAAATTGTCACGCTCATGCGCTTCCATTGCACTTGTACACTATTGAGGGACATCTCATAGAAATATCTAAGTATGGACATTTCTTTCTAAACATCGGGGTCAACCGATATTCTAACAAAACTGGACGGAATGCACTACTTCAATGGAGGGCAGTGAGTGCATAATGACACATCGATGATACTCAAGCGCTCAGAAATGGCTAAAGCTGTACATGATTCTACATAAAGTCAAGGGAGCTATTTTTTCCAAGGAATCATATCGGTCTGCGTCAGAGGTGGACATTTTCTTCCACGACAACTTAGGGCCACAATATCTAGACGTGAGTGCGGATGGGAGTGACAGCATTAGCAACCGCGCTAGTTGAAGTAGCTGTGTCAGCATCCGTATCCGCGATGACTTAGTGTACATACGTACATCAGCAGTTACTCCATCTGTGGGAAAAAAACTGCATAATGTTGGGTTACGAAAGTTTTCACTTTTCAGTATGGAAACTTCCTCGGCAACGCGAAGTCACCCACAGCTGTTGACCAGCAGTAGTTAAAGCAACAACATTGGAAGGGGTGACAGATTTGGACACCATTTTGCATTCATTGTGTACTCAGAATTATTGTTCCCCTTTGGGGACGTTGTCAGAGACACTTACGCTTATTTACGATTAAAATTCGGGTGTCCGCTCATATCGCAGAGGAGTGCCGTTTTCTCCCAATTTTACCCGCGGGGATTTCAGAACACTATATTGAACTCCCAAACCAGGATATGTAATGTAATGTGATTTTATTTCCACAAAAAAAAATTGTGGCGGAAGCTGTGAAAAAAAGCCACTATAGTGACTTGAGGGCCTCACAGCTCCCAGCGACATAAAATTGGCAATGGTGATACACTGCTACACACAGGAACTAGAAATAAAATCAGTTCTACACCACACAAAAGTACACATCAAGGGTGAAAAAACAAACGTATTTTTGACACCTTTACTCCTGCCATTGATCATTGATAACTAACGGTCAAAAACAAATTACAACAGAAATCACGAATGCATGTACGGGACACATTTAAAGGATTGAAAGGGCATTCATTTAATAACTGCGGCAAGCGATGACTGACCCGCTGTTCCCCGTAATTCGTCCTACAACGGGGAATGTTCCACTGCTGATGAGCGTGGGAAGAGTAGTGACGTGAAAGCTCTGTGAGATCGAACATTGACAAGACACCAACCAGTAATTTCTTTACAGCTAATTTATAATAACAGAGAAGTCTGTACTTATACAGATTGTGTATGGGAACCAAACCGTTCCTTTCGAAACGACCAGTTGTTGTGTGAGAATAAGGGAGGCGGTCCAGAACTCGTATGCATCTTTTTTGCAGACTAAATAACCTATCCAGGTTTGTACTTGTTGTGGTACCCCATACCAAAAAGCAATAATTAAAGTGTGCATATATGAGTGCATAGTAAAGCATCATGACAGTTGCCCTTGACATATAACTGCGATATCTGAATAAAAAGAAAAAGGCACGAGATGCATTGCTGTGTACATTACCTATGTGCAACGACCAAGGAAAGTCATGCGAATATATCATGCGAATATCATGCGAATATCCGCGCGGATCCTCGGATATAACCGCCCATCCCTTAGAACTTGGATACTGTGAACATGAGAGAACTGATGTTCTGAGGCTGGAACAACATAGAAAGGACAAATACCTACAAAGCCTCAAATTCAGACCCGGTAATTCAGAAGATGTGGGTTCGAGTCCTACAGCTGGCTAACCTTTTCAGTGAGTTTCATCTTTCTTGATACTGTGCTCAGGTAACTCGCGTGAACAACGGACTCGTGCAAAGACCGATATAGCATCTCCGATTTCTTGCCCGTAGAAGAGAAAATATATGTGCAGGATGCGTCACGAAGAACTCACTTTTTTTTTTATTCGTGGATTATTTTTCCATCAAAGTGTTGCGGCATGTTCTTGTTCCCGATATGGCTTACTTAAAGGTAATATTGTGTCAGAAATGAGTCCGAGTTTTAATTGAGTTTTATAATCAATATCCATAAATAGGTTGATGGTTGGAATGGCACAACCTCGAGTTCCGTAATCTGCAAAACCGTTGCGAGTATCTGTGCTCCAGAATGAAAGATGCGAAATGTAAATCATTTGAACGTGCTGCGAAGTTCCGCATTTTCCAAGTGCCCCCTCTGTCTCGCCCTCTCTCACTGTGTTGACAGGCCTCAGTGCGTGGTGCACCCCCACTTTCTACTGGCGAGTGGAAAGCATCGTCATCGTTATTTTTGGTTTCACACAAAGAAGTATTTAATACACCTATCAAGCAGCGGTGCAGGGGATCAGTGATTTTATTTTTCTTAACAGCATATGCTTGTTTGTCAGAGTTATTAGATTAGCCAGTTTTTATCACGTGACGCTATAAGATGAAACCGATAATGAGGTGAAGTGCGTTGCGAGTCGGGGTAATTGCTACATGCTTGCAAAAAAAATGCAGCGAAAAGCGACACACAAAAGAATACACAGGCAAAACGGGACACAGCTGCTACTCTCAACTTACAGCATTTACTTTTCATTCCAACGTATATATACACACTTCTTAGAAAAACTGGAAAAACAGTATTTCTGGTGAGTGATTATGTACACGTGCTTGTTCTTGTTACGTGCTACACTTAATAGAGAGTTTTAGTGTACCGTACGCTATCGCTTTTGCGTACGTAAGCGATAGCATTGGTGATTCTGCGCACGCGCATACTATAAAGAGAGTTTGGTGCACTGCGCAGAACCACCACGCTATCCCTTATGTACGCAAAGGCGATAGCGTACGATGCACTAAAACTCACTAATATCTGTTTTTACTGTAAGTATTCTAGTTCTTGAGGAATTGGTGTAATGGCTGGCTGGATGGCTGACGTATTATTGTCCTGACTCTTCTATCAGGGACGCTTTCAGGATCTCCCGGGAAATGCGATATTTCAATACTTCTTCCACGGAAATCTAGTTCAGGCGAGGGGTACATCTACAATCACGACAATGTAGGGCGGGATGTCCGGAAGGTGTGCTGGTGTTGATGGTAGTGTTATCCTCTTTCAGTGTGGCGGTCATATATCTCCCAGTCTGTCCTATATAGGCCCTGCCACACGTGTGTGAGGGGCATGCGGTATATTACGTTCTCTTTGTATTTCACAAACATTTTCTGTGACGTGTGTTTGATATTTGCCGCAGGGAGGGTTTGTTGATCTTTGCGCAGAGGGTTACGAAGCGTCACAGATGCACGGAAGACGACTGCCATTCCGTGTCTCTCGCCAACTTTCTTCAGATGATATGACATGTGTATGAAGGGGACAACTACTGTTCTGCCCCATAGCCTTTCTCGAGGATAACTTGTGGTGCCCTTTAGGTTTGCCAGAAGACATTCTGCTATATACTGTTTAGTAAATGAATAGAGTATCCACTTTCCTGCAGTCGTTTCACCTGTTGTTCGAAACTTCCTGAACGTTTAGTTCGCAGGATTTTCGTAGTGCTGCCCAAAGAGATATATGCTGAAGGAATTCCTCCTTTACCACTTTTGAGCGTGATGAATTAAATGGTAACAGTTCTTTTTTCTTTTTGTTTAACTGGGCCGATATGCCCAGCACACATGGTCTGGTGTATTTTAATCGTAGGTCCAGAAATTGGTTCTCATATTTTGTGACCGGTCGTCGTTGCGAAAAAAAAAACAGCTGAGAGACCGCACGAACCAAGAATAAAGCAGTGAAGTTGCAGAGAATTGGAGATACGGTTGCCTATGGGGTCCCGCTCTTTTTCTTCAAAGACGAGAGGTTTCCTGGGGGCTAAATTTCCGACCTATAGTTCGAACGTCTTCCTCACGTTGTCTGGGACATTGAGCTGACCAATAACCGTGATATGTCCGGTGTATTTTGGACTGCTTTTCCTTTTCCGAACGTCTTGTGGACATATTTTAGCATGCATTTCGAAAGGATATCCGTGAATCCTTTTTTCTATTTGAGTGCAGTGCTGAAACCGCGATAATGACACCTGCTCCGGCTATTGCAACATGTTTTTAGGCAGTCTTGTAGAAACCCATAATATTGCCTCGAAAGATGTTTTATATGAGAACGGCGTGCTTCTTACGTTGTCCTATGAATGCAAGCACGTTCCCAATTTCTTGCGGTATACGCTGCGATGGTGTAGGGTGAAGGAAAATACAACGTACTTTACACGCAGCCAGGGCGGAGTAGAATATACACTTGGAGATGTCTGATGGAAACGCACAATGCAGAACACGAAAAAAAGAAGGATTCCCCTTTGTACTGGAAATAAACTTGAAATGTTCCTTTTTTATGCGGTATGCGTGCACTTATGAGGGAATATTGTAACAACGAACGCTGTTGCACCATTCGGCCCGCAGTATAAGGCATGTCAAGCGTCCCCATGTTTTCCCGATTCACGTGGTTCAAAGGCGCTCAAAGGTTGCGGGTGACCCAATGTCCACCAGCCTCATTACTTCTTAAAGCGTGTTCAACAGCTGTAAATAGTAGACCGCCTAATGTGCATACTCTGCAGGTTTGTTGTTACTGTTTTTTTTTTCCTCTTTCTGCAAATGTCAAACAAAGGATGGATGCACAACACATTCAGAAACATCCTGTCATCAAAGTGAGGGAGGATGACACCGATAGGCAGAGAGGAGGATATGAACTCTGCACACATACTGCAAGCTATTTCCATACCCCAAACACTGCTGCAAACATCCATTTAGCCTGTCTGCGTAGTAGTGCTGGCAACACATCTACTGGAGTACCGAAGCCCGCTGCCGTCTCCTTTTTTTCTTGACTTTACGTCAATGTTTTCCTCAAAGCTAAACCATCTACCTATTTTTACTTATTAAGGATATTAATTATTAACGTTAATTAAAGCTTGCACTAACTACTGACACAATTTTGCGCTTAAGTAGGCCATTGGGTGTGACTATACGCAGGAACTCTCTTAGAGGAAAATGATCCAACCGAAAAATTATCACTCTTGAGAAAATTTTATTTTAGCGATATTCTCGTGACGCACCATGTATATGTGGAGGAGAATCCAATACATGGGCGAGTTCAGCCTGATATCGTTGGTTACCGCTGGTTAGAGAATAAAAAGCAGGTTCCTTGAAAGCAATTCGCACCAATATCTAAAATTTTGTCGCCTCGCACAAATGTGATTCGGCGTAGGGGTCACGTAAGAAGTAGGGCTTCCCTGCAATGTGGCAGGCGCTCTCCTCAGGGCAATGCTGGCGTCTCATGTGCGAAACAACGCACCTCAGGTACCTAAATTCTGTAGCCTTTTCCGATTATATTTTCCGTGACTAATATGAGGGCAAATTGGTGTTGATGACCAATGCGAAAGGTGGTGATGCAACGTATACACCAGAGTACTGATGCGAGGGTCAGTTAAATCGGAAGCCTTACTTAGTTAGGCCGAAGTCGTAAATCCACATGACGTCATAGTGCCGCAACCTCTAAGGGTCGATTCACACGATGAAACTTTTTGCTGCAATTCGGTTCTCGCTGCAGTTTCTCGCAACCGAGCAGTTGCCCGAAATAGGTTCCTTTTATACGGCGAGCAACTCGAAATGTCGTAGTGGTCACGAAGCTCGCTGCATGGCGCGAAAAGATATTATCATCATTTTCGTTCAGTCGTACTGCGACGTCCACTCGTTGCGACTTCAATCCGCTGCGATTTCGATAATTTCCACGGGTTCGTGATGATTTCATTGTCCCGCGGCTGCAATCACCGACACATGGAAGTTTTCCAGATTAGACGCGCTTGCAAGGAGAAGCCGTGTGCACATAGAGCTGCAGAGAAATAGCTCGTGGAGCGATCGGCTGTGCAACTCCTGCAACGCGGGTTGCGCAGCCAGCGCAGCCGATCACATGATGCAACCTGGTGGCACAACCTAAAGTTGCATCGTGCGAATCGACCCTAGAACACATTCAGCGGGCCTTGAGTAGCTCTTCGTGCGCCATTACGAATTTCGATGCTCGTCTGTGGCGTGTAAACCAGTCAGTGGCTTCGCGCTCGAATCAACACGGACCTCCCGGAAGGCTCTTGAGGGCCTCTGAGGGTCCGCCGACAACGGTTACTTCAGGAGCGGTGTGCTCCAGTCCTGTTGACACATAGAAAATAATTATAAGATGATTTGATATTTTACGGGGGTCCGTTCAGGATTCGCTATTTCGGGGTTAAAGAGCGCGACTCAATCTTGGCTCCTATTCTTTTTGCGTGCTGTCGCAAGCACCAGTGAAACGACTGCAAACTGTACCCCAACGTCAAATGGTTCCCCGCAAGGACCATTAGCCATGACAATTACAATAATAGCGCGTACTGTCCCCATACAAAGATATTCAATATGCAGCTTTTCGGCTGAAGGCCTGGAACCAAATCCACACCAATGCATGCAGACCTCTGGGAAGTTCTGATTTAGTGCAGCATTTTTACATGTAGCACTAGGCGGAATGGTTCTCTTACGTGATTATGGTGCCGTGAACGTGAAGTTGTTGGAAACGGCACAGGAGTAAACTAGGGTCTAACAATTCAGTGAACCGTAGTGCTACAACAGGACGAACAAAATGTCGATTTAAAGTCGCGGCATCCTTGTTCCTTATACTTAGACTGAACCCACATCGCATAGTCAAGATTCGACGCACAGCGGCTTCGCAGAAGGAACTTGGAGACAAAACAAAGTGACTCCTGTAGTTATTTAATATTACAAATTAATGATATGGGCGCAGATATCACGAGCCAGAGACAAATAATTCAAGTTCTCATGTGAAAGCGACAAGGAAGGACGGCGGTTGCATTTTCGTACTTTGTCACTCACTCACTTTCGTTTTTGAACGTACGTATTCCGTACGTTTCGCATTAGAGATCTGCGCTACACTGGTGAATCAGTTTGATATCTACCAGGGTTGAATCTCACTCACAGATTTACATGTAGTCAGCGTAATATTCCGTCTGCATTGAATAATTCCTGAGCATGGCCACTCTGACGCGACTCCATATTCGATTTCACTACATTAGCCCCAACAATGGGGTAGGGTATCGCCTCTTGCGATGAAAAGTCTCCATTCGTTACCATTTAAATAAAATTGTTGTCCTTTTGCAGAGCATGGCATGCCGATGCGGGTAGGCTTTTAAGCGGTGCCATCCTTTAGATCTTGCTCCGGGGAGCCAATTTTGCATTTTGGATTCGAGGTTCGTAATTAGGTGCCGATAGTGTCACTTAACAACAAGCGTAATTATTTATGCTGCATAACCATAATGACCATGATGACATATAACCATAACCATAATGACATTGCAGGTGAACCACGAGCACACATTCAATACAAAACGAAATAACTCTCATCGTCCGTAATCAACTCCAGAAAAAAAACACTGAATTCCAGTTTGTGTGGTGCTGGTGAATGGCACGTAATCAAGATTCCCCGATTTCCTCAAAAGTTACCGAGTTGCGTCTGTGCCTTTGGGGAATAGTGCTGCTAAGTCACCTACACACACATCCAAAAAAGGGGGGGAATGACTTAATAGACAAGAGGAGAAACAAAAACACCCGAACGCACAATTATCGCCCGATTTTTCCCTCCTGAATCTGAGAAAGGCATTTAACCCAAAATGTTATGAATAGCAGAGCGTCAAGATGGCAATGGTTTAATGAGAGAATGACAATGCGCATGACATGCTCCTTGTCATCGTCGTTGCTACAATATAACACCTGTATTTAGTAGAAAAATCATGAGTATGTGACCTTCATACGTTTTAACCACACGGTACTGTTGGTATGATTCATTTTTGTAAATACCTGATGTTGTGCCAGTGACCTACATGTTTAGAATCACTGCTTTGCTTAATAAGCCTATGTAAAATTTATTTCCACTCCCGTTAAGATGAACTCGCTTTGTACGAATTCTCCGATATGCCAATGTGGTGTCATTGTAAGGCTCCTTGGTTGTGTCCCACAGACACTGGCAGTTTTGTGCACTCCTGTGAAGCTCAACTTACTAACCTTACTTACATGTTTGTGTCGTCCATGTTTTGTAGCCGGCCTGGACAAATTCTTATTATTTATGTCATTACTACCATTTCTCACAAGGCAAATAGCTCTTTGCACACCAGAAGAAAAGCTGTATTTCAGGTTGTCTGGATGATTTTTCCGTCTGAATGTGTATTTTAAGTACCACAATGGTTGGAGGATGCTCAGCTGGTGAACTGTCAGCTTGAGAGCACTGGTAATAGGGATGGTAAAATAATTTATCTTTCCTTATATTTCTTATAGTTGCCTTCACTTTACTTACTTACTTCACTTCAAAAATGCTATGTACAGCTACCCTTCTGTTCTGTGTATGCCTGTGTAGTACCTGCACCTCACGCACAATGTGTTGATCCTCCTAGGTGCTATCAGCAAAGCAACAAATGAAGGGACACTCGCCGAAGCAGAGAAAGCAATACAAACGTGGCTGAGGCATGCACGCGAAAGGCTGAGCAAGAAAGCAGCAAAACAGTGTACAGCATAGTGGTTCTACTCCTCCAACCTCATCAAGAGAGTTCAGGAAACACTGAAGAGCTTAGTGCAGCTGGACTGAATGGTTTTCACATTGTTCTCACATTGTTGTCTTATATGTACAGGTCCCGACAAAAGTTTACGGAACACGCGAGCGGTGTATTTTCTCCTCGGTACGACACCCTAGCGGCAAGCGGAAGCTGGCGAAATCAGGCCAGTTCACTGCGTCAGAGGGGTGGACGACTGCGCTCTTAGCGACACACAGCGGGAATTTCGGTATTATTACTGTTGTATGTGCCGGCGAAGTGAGTTGAATTTAACTGTTGTGCTCGTCAACAACTCGTGACTCAACATCAGTTGTTTATCAATCAATCAATTATGAATGACAGAGTTCAATTTTTGTATCAGCTCGTCACGCGTCGTCCATAATAAACTAACTGTTTACAGGATATATTTCTTTCTCTTGTCTAGATATCACGGCTTTCCAATAAAAGCAATACACCGTAAAGTGGTGCCACCATGATTCATACTTGTTATCACGATGATAGCGGCGAGCTCCCCGTCTCAACAATCGTTGAATCACGTGTTGTTGGCGAACACAGCAGTAAAATCCAACTCACTTTGGGGGCACATGGGCACATACAACAGTAATCATGCCGAAACTACCGCTGTGTGTCGCCAAGAGCGGAGTCGGCCACCTCTCTGAGGCAGTGGACTGGGCTGATTTCGCCAGCTTCCGCTTGCCGCAAGGGTGTCATACCGAGGAGAAAATACACCGCTCGCGTGTTCTGTAAACGTTTGTCGGGACCTGTACGTGTATACACAAGTCCCGCAATGCATCTGCATTTTTTATAGCTTGGAAAACGTGAAGCCAGGGCTTTTTCTGCATTATTCTTAAGCGTGCTGGAAAAATTTGTTTTGTGAAAAGTGAAGTGAAGTGAAATGTTCAGGAAACACTGGAAATTTTTTTATGTGGCTGTTATGTTGTACAAAGTGGATCTTTCATTGTTTTTCCATACTTTAACTACACTTTTGAAGATCTGTATGTATATATGCGATTTCTGCCACATATATACTTCTGTGATATTTATAGCTTAGAGAACATATGTCAAGCTGTGTGGAGCACTAGTCATTGTCCAGCTTTAATGATACTACAAGGCAATTTTGATTCCTGTAGGTAAGGAAGATTTCATTGGTTGTAGTATGGGATAGGATGTGTGACGAAAGTAAAACAAGAAAATGAGTGTGCTGGTCCTGCCTTTCCAAAAGTAACTGCTACTAACATCATGCCTTTATCCATCTCTCTATGGCAGTCACACGTACGTCGACCACTGAGTGCACGGAAAACGTGGACCGTGTCCAGCTTAGCAGTGCCAGTCAATTTCCTACCCCGAAATCAACATAGCTGATTGTAATTATGCAGCATACATCATAATTTGTTATAATATGCAGCGGTCAGTTCCACAAATTCTACCAGAGACCAGTTCCTCAGAAAAAGTTTCGCTAGCAGGTGAGTTCACCTAGGAGTGCCTTCGCACACCTCGCCCCTTTGGCAGCATGCTTTCCCCTGTTCTCTCACACCCATTACCGCTGGCTAAGGAAGTGCACTTCATGCTTACATTTGGTTCTCAGTGACGATGGATAACCATTTCAGATGTTTCCAAACTGGCTGCTGCCAGAGTACACCTTCTATTACATAGACCCTTGTGAGACATCTGAAACTGCTATCCGTCATCACTCAGAACCAAATCTAAGCATGATGTCTACTTCCTTAGCCAGCGCGGCTGTAGTGCATTCCTAGCAACGGGTGAGAAATAACAGGTGAAAAGCATGCCGGGAAAGGGGCAAGGTATGCGATAGGTACTACTACGTAAGCTATGGATATGCCTGGAGATAGCGTGTCCACCGCTGACGAAACTTTCTGTGAGAAACTAGTCTCTGGAAGAACTTGAGGAACCGACCGCTGCATATTAATAATGGATTACAATGCACCTTGCATAATTACATTGAGGTATATAGCTTTCAAGGTGAAAATCAAGTGGCGCTGCTAAACTAGACGTGGTCCGAAGTGGTTATGGATGGATGCATTGCAAACTCTGACCCATACCCTGTCACGGCTGACTTTGTCATGCCGAGGTAGATAAAGGCGTTTTAGTTTTGTTACACGATATCGTCGCATGTACTGCAGCCAATGCACCTTGTCAATAACTGTCCCCTTCAAGGACTTTTTTACATTCCTTTAAACAAGCTGTAAAAATTTGTTTAACGAAAAGTGAAGTGTTCAGGAAACGCTAGACTTACTTTCAGCTGGCAGCTGGTATTGTATTGTATACCTTTCATAATTTTTTTGCAGATTTTCACGTGTACCATTTCGAACGTGTGGATGCATATATGCAAGTGATATTTCTGTGATATTTGTACCTGAGAGAACTTACGTCAAGCCACGTCGAGCACCTCTTTGTAGCGTATATTTACAATGACATTTTTTCCACATTTTAATACTTCTTAAATACTCAACAATTTTGCTGCAACTGTTTTCTGTGCAATAAAAAACATTGAAATGGATCCACTGTCTCAACTCTGACATAGTCGGTGGCTATTTTATAAGTGTGCTCATTCAAAAAGGGATACAAATAGAAAAGAATGGTTCATCCTAGAAGTGCTCTAGCACTGTTCTGAAGTTGTCCTCACGTAGCGTCTGGGGATGCTCTGAGGATACCGTGGGGACGGCATATAGTGCCAAAATGACATGTTGAGGATGATTTGAGGATCAGATTCACTCTCCTGGGGATGTTATCCCTGTCCATGCATGATGTTCTTAGGATATCCCTGGGATGACAGTGTGTTGTTGGGGTTGTTACACAGGGTGCGGAAACTGAGAATGATTTGCTCCTGTATGTCTCCAACGAACAACCAGCAGACCACGCGGCAGTGGGGCGGAATAAAAGCTTCCGGGCGTAGAAAAGTGAATTGAAGAGTAATATACGGAACCTCACGAAGTGAATAAGAATGAGCACTGCAATTCATTCTAAATGCCGAGTTGAGGCACGTGGTTTAACAAATTAGGTATACAGCCTGCGCGCTCACGAAATTGGTCCCCTGGAACGAGGTATTCGTACGGATGGCTTATTGTTATTCCATTTCGTTCCGCTATGAGACGCTACAGTACGACCGCACTGCTCGGACAAACAAGATATGTGGGCAGAGTGCGAGAGTAATGACAGGAATTGCTGTCAATGTTGATGTCACTGCGCTGGCAGACCATAGCAAAGGAGCTGCGAGGATTAGGGTTCGGTTTCCAGTATTCCGGGATCCTGAAATCACGTGATTTCGGCATTATTTTCTGTCCCGAAATCCCGGAATTCGCTAGGTCAAATTCCAGGATTTCGGGCTAATAAATTTCGGCTTTCTTGACAGTGGATACTAGGCGGCATGGAGTGACTTCACCTTCACTCCCTTCACTCCCAGTTCCATTCACCGGATAATGTCACTTGCAATGCGGAACCGAACCATGTGCCGTAGCCGCGAACAACCCTCAAGTATATTAAACCTCCTACGAAATCAGAAGGAGTCTTCCGGTCCATAAGGCTACACAAAATGGTGCTAGATTCTCTCTCTCGCTTTGCAGAATCTCTTTTTTTTCTCCTTTTGATCCTCACGAAAACGATGTTTGAAAGTGAAAAGAATAAATGGAGGCAGCCTTTTTAGAAAACTAGATTCGGCTGCTCCATACGAGAACACAACAGGCGTTGTGGAGGATTAGAAAAGGGGAGCAATGCAAATCACACCATTCTATGTATTCTCGCAAGCGACATCCAGAATACTCCAGCGGAAGACGCGAAAGACGTCACAGATTTTAGCTGCAGCTTAAGTACAAGTGCTGAACGTCACGCACTGCAAACGGCGAGAAGTATCCTGGGGCACAGCCACAATATATTCCGTAGCTGACGAAAACAAGAGACGCATTTCAGCGCAAAGTTGATATTACGGCACGGTGCGACGGGCCTGTATAATACGCGGCGAAACTTTTTTCAACTTTTTTTTTTTGTTGCCTTCCACTAGAATGTTCTGTGGGGGTGACTGGAAACGCGCGCTGTATAGGAATTTTGTGATAGGGATTGATGTGCAGGTGGGTACAGTCTCGTACGGCATCCTGGGGATAGTTGCAAAAAATCCCGACTCCGTCCCGGGATCAACATTTAAAATCCCGAGATCCCGGGATTGTAAAAACGGCTCGTGATTCCGAACCCTATGGAGGACAAATGAAATGAGTTCAAAATCATACCATCTTTGATGACGATAGTGCTTATGTTGTCTCATCACGCTCATAAGCTACTTCACCGAGATCTGAGTTGCACACAACTTCCCTGCTCTAACCTCCTTTCCAACGTTCCTGGTGCATGGAATGCCGGCACATGCGATCATCTGTGACAGCTGAATACGAACCACAGTCGTGGTTCCGTTAAAGGAGCGGTCCCATCCGTTTGAGTCGATATTAAAACTCACTCATCCTTCACCACGGGACACCGCATCGAAAATCGCACCGGAAAGGGTTGCATAGTGTGATTCGATGCAATACATGACAACAGCATCGACGAATGCTGAGGGTATCCCAGAGTTCCCTCTACGGGAAAACGAGAAAACGCCACCCGCTAATAACCAATGAGGGCGCTACATTGAGAAAAGAAATGCCGCGTCCGTGCGGGCGTCTCATAGAGTTACGAGGCGTCTGGATGACACCTTTCCTCCTCTGGGCGCCGCACTCACTCGTCCGCTTACGGAGTGGCTTGACGCCGTCGGAACTTCTGCACCCGTGGAAGCAACGACGATCTTTAAAATTCATTGATTGATTATCTAAGCACTTTTCGGAAGAGGAAAATTACTCAGCTAGATTGCAGGCCGATGCCAACCTGCACCTAATCTAACTAATAAATGTTCACCTAACTGTCCATCCAACTAACCAAGTCATGCCCTCCTAACTGCGAAATCAAGGTTGCGTACCAGTACTCGGGCGTTCTCGCAGCTCATATACACAACCACATGTGAAAGGCCAATGTAGGTGTGGAAGCCCAATTCGTTCATTGGTATTTTAAAGGGTGGCTGCGTTTCAATATTCGCTACGTTTCCTTCCGAGTTTCTCTCAACGGAATATATAGACAAGGAATGCGGGAAGAGGACGGGTAATATTGTTCATTTATAGCATGTACTTACGACTTTTTTGTGGTTGTCTCGGTGGATTTGTCGGCGTGTCTGGAATGGAAACGGTTGTAACTGCAGACGTTTGATGAATAAATTCCATCGACCACAAACTGTACCTTTCTTGGTTCTCAGGCGATCGAACGACTTACGATCCATAACGTTTCTTGTGAATGGCTCGCATCGGTAGTCCAAAGTTTCCCAAAATACAAGAATTTGAGCACGTGGATAGCGTGAAGCTAAGCGTGCAATACGTTGATGGTATCGCACATCGTCATCGTCCTACTGTCAGCGGAGTAGGATTTTCTTCGTAAATTGCTCACACAAGTGAATTGTGCATGAGCACAATTCACTTGTGCTCATGAATACAATTCACGAATACATTTAAATCTGAATGTCGTCCTTCAAAGTGCGTTGTGAAGCCGAAGTGAAACCAATCAAACAAAATATAACGTACACCCCCAACAATATCATCTTCAAGGCACGTCTAGCTTAGAGTGATACGAAGAGTAATACCGAGCGTGGCATACGAAGGTGCTAGCGAAAGTTGTTAATTTTTTGTGTGCCAAACATTGTTTTATTATATTGGCAAACAAAACGCCCAATTCTAACTCACAGTATTTCCTTTATTGTATTGCAACCGTCAGTTATCTGTGGGTATTTCTCCCAGAGTTCTGGAACCGTGGAAAAATTTCCCTACGGTAGACGCCCGCTCCAGCCATCCGAAGACATTGACACACTGCTTATTGGATTGCCTCCGTTGTCTCCGAAGGTTGTCCACGCCGTTCATCCTTCACAAACCCTAAGATATGTAAGCATTTTAAAGATTCACGCTTAAACATCAACGCACAAAAATAATCGCTCAAATATCCCCGTGTACGTAAAAACGCTAAGGAATCCCCGGTTCGTTACGTCGTTAAAAATAAATCGTTTCACAATCCCCCACCTTACTGTTGTTTCAGTCACGTGGTATGGCCGCGAGTAAAATAGACAATCCCCTCCGACAAACAGTCCCAAAGTCGGCGAATTTATTTGGGCTCCTACCGTGAGTATACTTCGTACATCGCACTTCGATACTTCGTACGCGAAACAAGCGTGCTTCACTTGAACGTCAGTGTAAAGCGAACTCAAGACACACGCACGAACGAAAGCGCTAACACTGCCACAGTTCCCGTCGATGCTTTGTCATTCGAAATAACGCGAGACATGCATATAATGCATAGCCTTTCCACACTACAAAGAAAAATATAGCAACAACACACACAGAAAAAATAATGCAGCCATGACAGACCACTAGGTAGAGGGCGAGTGCTAACAAGGGCAAAAACCACCCATGCAAGCTACGTCTTACTACTATCCTCTGCGTAGAAATACACTTCAATCACTTCGCTGGGTAGTTTCATTTTAAATCGAACAACGTGTGAAAGTCGTATTTTTTAATTCGCCTAGAAAAAATAGATGTTAGATGGCAGCTCAAACGGCGCAAATCGCGCCACGTGCGACGCTCGTGCGTGGAGTAGTTTCCGCGTGGGAGAGGAGGAAAGTCTGAGGCTGCTTGAGCGTGCTTTCTTCTGGACCAACTTTGACGGGATGTAGCACCGCTGATTTTTTGCCTACGAACTGGAGGTTTTTTGTGATTGTAGGCTGCACCATAGACACTGTCGACAGCTACCCACAGAATTCTGAGGACGACAGATTTTCTGTTAAAAAATGCCAAACTTGGCGTAAACGTTCAAAAAGGCAAAAATTTGTTACCTATTTGCTTCATGACGGAACGTCTGAGGACATCAAGCTTAGTGCCATTCGATGGGACGTTGAAAGGACTTCCGTGCTATATAAAGTTCATTTTTCTGAGTCTAGTGCTTTCTGTGTTATTAGCTTGAGAATCGCACATGGTAGGCGAAAATTGCCAATGTTGCATCTCAATTTTCTCAAAAATGCCATCTTCGATTTCCTTTATTATTTTTGAAAAGGTGGCGTCATGTCTCTACTTTAGGCCCCAAGGGAGACAATCTTTTATTTTTACCTGAGAGACGCGCAGCGATTTTTTTGGTCAGGCATGGTCCACGATACTGCAGCCTTGCGCGCCCCATCCACGAGCACGCGACCTTCAACCTCTTCTTTGCTACAGGTCTCCCGCTGACGTAGTAATCAATGACCCCACTGCGTGAGCTTGTAGTATCCCCAGAGCATTACTTTACGTTTACCCAATCGTCTCCCAGTTCCGTCAGGCTCATTCAAACCGTGGGAGAGTACATGAGTTGCCTGTGCGCCCTTGACGAGAAGCCCCAGTCCGCGAACATACCGACAAAGTAGTGAGAAGTAACGAAGCGGTTCGTAAAGATCTTTATTCAGTGGTAACATCGTAGCTTTTGTTTCAGGTTGCCGCCAGTCCCCCAAGGCAGTGTGAAAGTCACATCCTTTTCATTGGTAAAAGAACGTTGTGGAAGTTTCGAAAAACGCAAAATGTGCCCCATTGCGAGACTCCTGCAGATGATGGCTGCCACAATTGGATTAGTATCATCCGAAAGCTTTACAGGACCTTTCACATGATATAAAGTGACTGGGTTCAAGCGCATTCTTCGTCCGCCTATATTGTATCGTAGAACCACGAGTGGTACGCGAAAATTTTGCATGTTCGATCCTAATTATTTCTAAAACGCCAGAATATGTTTAACGATTTATTCCACAGGGACAGAATTATGCCTGTATTTTGCGCTGGATTGAGACGCTCGGCTACCTTTCAGTGGAGCGACTTTTCCACACAAAGGCGCTCCTCGTATGTTTACGAGCGCGCTTTGCTTCGTAGTCTTTGCTTTGTAATTTATTGCCGAGATGTTGCCTTCTGTACTTATTTTGAAGTTATGGTACGTACGTTTATTTTTTCCTTTGGAAACGCAGGGCAATACTTTCGTGGGCGCCTTGAACTTTCTATAACGCACTTTCATGGGAGTCGCACGCACGACGTGTGCGTATGCGACGTGCACGTGCGCATATTCACTATTCTCCCGCACATGTGCTTGAGGCAATGCACATACGCACGCTATGAGGCTGTCGTGCGAGTTAATATTAGGAAGGCAGAACTACGGCCACAGGGGACAGAAAGTTACAACACGTGAGAATACAAATTTGTGGCCGCCTGGTTGCAGCCGTCTCTTAGCTTGGGCGCAATAAGTGATAGTTCCGAAGCTGTACATGCTACCTTTAATTAGTTTTATGCCGCGTAGCGTTATTTCGGAACCACGACGAGTACTATATACAGAGCCCGTAAGACCGCTGTGATGACAGTATGTTGCTGCTCTCAAGTATAACACGTCCGCCTTCCACGAGCTGTGTCAGTGCCACCGTGGGAATCAAAATTTCCGACAGAACAACGCACAACTAAAATCCCTCGTTTCCGGTAGCCGTAGGTACCTCCCTCGGTGTGGTCTTCAGTAATCCTTTTGGCATCCATGCGCTTGAACCCAGTCACTTTATACCACACTGTAAAAAATTGCCGTTATTTTTACGGTATACCGCACGCGAAAAATACGGTCGCGCAACCGTAAATTGAGAAAACGGTGACGAGAGCGTTAGAATACAGCGAAACGGGAGAAAAAGGGAGGGAGAAAACAGAACGGCGAGGAAGGGGCCGCCACAGGTGAGGAGGTTGCGGCGCGTGACTCGAGTGGAATGCATTGGTGTCACGTTGGGGCATGCTTCTGCAGGCGTTTGGTTTCTGCCATGTGTGTAAGTGCGAGTGGCGGAATTCAAAGCGGTGTCTGTCGCGTTCTCCATAGTTAAGTCGGTTATCTTTTACCTGTGTTCACCTTTAGTGAATCTATAACGGCATTACTTGTCACCACAGTCTTGGACCTCGAAAAAGCGGATAGCAGTTGAACGCGACGCGGGACGACCTTTCCCATCATTTTGAGCAGAGTTATTTTCTTGCACACAAGGTGAGTGCGAGTATATTTTGTTGCAAATATCGAAACATAACAATGTGAACCAGCCGCATATATATCTCAGTGTTGTCTTAATAGCCTAAAACCAACAGCCATGTAGCGTCCGATCGTCGCGTTCGCGACTGCATTTTGCCTTCTAATATGCTGCCCGATGTTCGTTCCTACTTGCCTCTAATGTGCTTTTTCGTTGTTCAGATTACTGCTCAGACTACCAGTGACGGTGGTAACACTGTGAAGCGGTTGGACGTGTGTTGGACAGGTGTTGAAGCGGTGTTTGCTTGCAAACGAGTTCCTTTCTTGCACAAGGTGAATAGTGTGTTTTGTGCTTCCCCAGAACGCATGTCTGATGCAGCTAACGTATCTTGTAGTGTCGTGTCAACTGTGCAACAGCGGCAATCAAGTAGCGTCCCAGCCACTACAGTTGCGTTTGCTATTGCACTGGCCAGTAGCACGTCCTCCTGTATTAATATGAACTGCAAAGTGTTCCAACTTGTCTTAATATACTTTTCGTTATTCAGACCATTGTTCAGACCACCGGTGGCTGCGGTAACTCCGTGAAGCGGTTGGACCTTCCTAATTGTTTGGTAACGAACCCCTTTCTCCCGCAAGGTAAATAGACTGTTTTGTACTCTGCCAGAACGCATCTCTGCAGCAGCTAACATATCTTACAGTGTCGCGTCAACGGTGTAACAGAGACAGTCAAGTTGCGTCCGAACCACTGCAGTTGCGTTTGCTAATGCACTGGCCAATAATACGTTTCCTGTATTCATATTAATTGTAAAGTGTTTCTACTTGTTTCTAATACGCCTTTTGGTTATCCAGGCCATTGCTCAGACCACCAGGGACTCTGGTAACCTGAGCGTGGAGCGGTTGGACCTTCCTCTTTCCTTGTGAACGAACCCCGTGCTCATGCAAGGTAAACAGAGTACTTTATGCTTTCCTTGAACATATCCTCGAAGCAGCCCCATATCTTTCAGTGTCGTATTGAGCGTCTAATACCAACAACAAAGTAACGTCTCAGCCGTCAGTTCTGTTCGCTACTGCATTGACCAGTGATATATTGGCATGTGTCAATATGAAGTATTCCTAATATCCTTTTACTTATTCAGATCACTGCTGAGGCCACTGGTGACTGGTACCAGCGGTTAGCTGTTGGACTGCTGGAGCTATTCGCTCGCTGATGAACGCAATGCTCGCACAAGGTGAAAGGAGCGTTTTGTGCTTTTCTAGAACATATGAGTGAAGCAGACGCATATCTTTCAGTGTTGCGCCAGGACGTAGCCACCAAGTAGAATTATAACCACAGCGGTTGCAGTAACTACTGCGTTTACTTACAATCTGTCGTGATGCGGCAATGTAAAGTGTGCCTCTTTGCCTCCAATATGTTACATAGTTATGCAGATCACTTCATCTTGACAAAAGAGGAATTAAAACTGAAAGTTGCTGAACAAATTTAAAATTACTGATTACTCTTACAGGAGTGCACATCACGCACAGATGCTGAGAAGGACCTGCCACTGACACCGTGCATTGTGGCCTTTGGTAGCCGAACTTAGATCCTCTAGTCATGCCATATTGCTAATATTGCTTCGAAATTTTAGGTGAAACTTTGTAGATCACAACAGAATACAAACTAAGCATCGATGGAAAACCTGTCATTGATGGCATCCGGACATTTCTGACGGCTCTGGCCTCGTGGTTTTCAACGTACCATTGCCTTCATATCATCAACCCCAAACAGTTGATGGCAACACTTGACTTCATCCAAGAGTAAGATGGATACCTTCTGCCATAATTCTTCATCTGGTTCTGTTATCTACCACATTAAGGATGTGAATTTCACTTTAGTTTTATCTTTCTTGTGTGCACAATTTATCATTTTAATTCTTTCAAGTGCTTAGCAGCGATATAAACCCTGACATAGCTGGAGTGATAAAAATGAGGACATCAGTCCATCCCAAGGTTCTGCGACTTGTGGAGAAGCTCCCTGGGCACGAGTGGAATATTTAAGTAAGTAATTACACTGCACGTAATGCCTTTATCATATGGGGATGAGATGTCCATGTAAACAGTCTATTAAATATCATTTGTTGCAGTTGTCTTGAATACTAATGCAGAAACACAGTACATCGGTCTGTTTCTGATCAGAAGATCTCAGGACAATTATTTTGTTCCATCCACATTATTATATTTTCCCTTTAGTCAATGCCTTTCAACTGCATGCAGAAGTGGCACATCACATACACATCATGTAGTGCCTTAATGCTTTTGTGATGTATGTGTTCAGAACTCAAAATCCAAGCTCCTTCATTTTCATTTTCTTCTTCCTGCATCTTATGCCATGTTTTCATTGCCAGCTCTCTTTTCTTTCGATTAACTGATTGCTCACGAAAAATTATGTTGATTGTGCAGGTCACAGGCACTACGCACAGAGGACACTAAAGGCTGCCATGAAAACACTACATGGAATGTACAGAATAAATAAGTTGCAATCAGGAAAATGTTTCTGGATTAATCGAAAGGGAACAAAAGGTATGAGGCAAGGATGCATTGATAGATGCTAGAAAAACCAAGACACACATACAGAGGGAGCAATGCATGTGCAATACTAATTATTATTGGACACTGAGTGGCATCCCCTGTATGTATTGCTCATTCTTTCTACCATCTATTGTGCTTGCTGTGTCACCTAACCACGAAGACACACACACAGTTCTTGTAAATATGTGGATGTTGTTCATATTTACACTTTGCACTTATTGTACAACACAGTTAACAGAACTCCTTTAGCCACTCGTGGCAATTAATTAGTCAAGAAGTCAGTCAAATAAACTTGAAACAACAACAATACGATTAAAAGTAGCAAGACACACCTGCGTCACGCAAAAGTGGATTTCTACACTTCGTAGACTATACCGTAATTTTACGGAGAAGTTCCCTAACGGTTCCCTGTCAAATTAATTATGTAGCCTGTGAAAGCAACGGCCAACCACCGTTTCTTCTGAAAAAAGCCGACCGTAAAATTACGGTAAAAGATTGGCATCCCAGCTGCCGTAGATTTTACCGTTTTTTTACGGTGAAATTTTTTACAGTGCATGTGAAAGGTCATATCTAAACCAATCGGATGATGCGAGTCCAATGGTTGCATCCATCACCTGCAGGGATCTCGCAATGGGCACACTCCAGCACGGTGGTCCTAAGCGGCTTGTTTTCATTAGCGGCGATTTGCACGATGTCCTTGAGCACGATTAAAACGCTCAACTTGGCCGTTGGTTTGTGGGTAGTAAATCGATACCAGAGTATGACGTATTCCACAACTGCGAAGGAAGTCTTCAAATCCGACTGCGAGGAATTGTGGCCCGTTGTCTGTGACAACTTCGTCCGGATATCCTTCACGGCTAAAGAGATGTCGCAAGAACGTAGTTACTGTGCTCGCTGTACACTGTAAGAAAATATTCCGTTTCAAAACGGGAACGAATGCTGCTATCCGTTGATGCCAGCCAAGTGCCCGTAGTCTTCCGTTACGGCTCTGATGGTAGACGGCGAATGTACAGGAATGCACCCGTAACTGAGAAAAACGGTGTTGAGTCTGTTGTGAACTGCCAACGGCTACCACTCAGTAAATAGCACATCATCACCGAAGTGCCATTTGGGCAAGGTACTGCTATATATCAGTAAGTATAGGAAACTGTACTCGTGATGTCCCTCTTCATTACGGCAGCAATTCACTAATTATAATGACGGGGCGCTGTCCAGTAATGAAACGATGATTCCGCTTTAAAACAGGGATAAATGCTGTCAGCCATGATGCTAGCTGGTTTCCTGTTGCTTTCCTTTACAGTCCTTATGATCAATGCGAGATGTCCAGAGATTTTGTTTCATTGTTAATTGTTCAATTCTCATGTTTTGTGTGTCCAGAGAGGATAGCTTTTCAATAATAACCCTTTATTTTGGAAATTACTGGAAAGACTACAAATAACTTGTGCATGACTTTGGTGGCGGAACATTTGACCGCTATGTATCACATGAGCTGAAAAGAAAAGAAAGTATTACTGAGCCTCCTTAGTCATAATACTTCCACAACAAATTAAATTATTTGATGAATAAAGAAATGTAATATGCTCGTAGGAAGCATTTACAACTTACATGTTCCCACTTCTTGCTATATTCATCTGCTGCCCTCACTGCCTCACGCATTTATGTATGTAGCCCTCTTGATTTTTTTATGCCTGCTGGCTCCCTTCGTTCTCAATGATACCAACCAGGTGCCTAAAATCACAACCAATTAATTAATTAATCAGGTCCCCCCTCAAGTCCTCCGAGCCCATTTTCATGCTCTGGTAGACGAGAAGTTTTCCACGTTTACGGCAGCATATACTGATGGCGCATCCCGAAACAACAAGTCCGCCTCAGCCTTCGTCATTCCATCCGAAGGCGTCGTGCACGGAAGACGCCTTTCACATCCAACCTCCTCCACAGCTGCGGAACTCTATGCCATCCTTTTCTTTCTACAACACATCGCTGATTTTCCACCCCCGGAATGGGCAGTCTTTACAGACTCCAAATCTGCACTTCAAGCAATTGAAACTTCCGGCATACGAGGCCCATCCGCACCCCTAGTCACCGACGTGTTAATGGCTTACCACACTATCTACGCCGCAGGCCACAGGCTCGTTCTCCAGTGGGTTCCAGCCCATTGTGGTGTCGTGGGGAACGAGCAGGCCGACAGCGCCGCAGAAGCAGCACTCTCGTCTCGGAACCGGACCCGTATTGTTCTGCTCAGAGGAGACCGCCGTTCAACTCTGCGACGTCTAGTGACACCCCTGGCTTCCCGCCAACGGACAACCGACATTCTTCCCCCCTCTATGTTGAACAGAGTTGATCCCATGCTCGCTTTCCGCATGCCACGAAACACATCTCGTCAGGATGCTGCATTAATCCACCGCATGCGCCTCGATGTGGCCTTTACAGCTCAGTGGCGTTACCGCTTGAGACAAATTGATTCTCCCACCTGTTGCCACTGTGGTGCTCTTGAGGATCTGGAGCACATTCTTCTTCATTGCCCTCACTACGAACCTTCCCGAATCACACTCTCCGAGTCTCTTCGTCAGCTGGACTCTGGCCCTTTCTCCCTACCGAAATTGCTTGGTCCCTGGCCCAATCCAGCCCAGCAACGCTCTGCGCTCAAAGCTCTTCTGACATTTCTGGACACCATCGGACTTCGATCGTTATTGTAAAGGGGCTCGTTATTTTATTCCCCCCATTCCACCAAGCACTGGGGTAGAGTATCGCCTGTTGCGATGAAACTCCCCACTCTCCAAGACCGAAATAAAGTTGTTGTTTGTTGTCCTTATGAGTATTCAAAATAATTGCATGAAATATTCTTAGTTTCACATGGTGTAATGATCAGGACAAACACTCCATTTCTCTACCAACTATTCCAAATAAGTTTATGAAGAACACTACACGTCCATCACTGCAAGTGGCACAACAAATTTCTGAGCACATAGATAGGATTTTTTTTTCATCCGTGAAACATGCTTATCAGCATAGTTCAGCATGGCAGAGACATCACCATATGTGAAGCATATGAATGTCTCTGAAAGGTTAGCAGTTGATATGGCCTCTGCTATACGTATGTGTTACATCGCCTGCTGTATTTACTGCAGTATGTATTGTACCAGCCGAGTAAATATGTAGTATAATATAAGGAGGGTTCTTGCGAGACAGGCCCGCAGATAATCTAAGCTAGAGCAATATCTAAACTTCCAAACCAGTTTTTTGTTACTCTACTACATGACGTGAGTTTCAAAATGCTATATCTTACCTGTATGTGATATGCTCTCCTACAACATTTCAATGCATGTCACAACATTTTTTTTTATATCTGCTGTACTCTATCCAGGTAAGCCATGCAAACAGCAAATATACCTGTGAATAAATATCAGGAGTGCCTCCCACCTTCAATGGATATGCAGGGCCATGACGCTGCCATGTGTGCCACTTCCTGTCGTTGAGAGGGAAGCGGAACATTGTCTGCTTCCAATGCATCAAGTACTGTCTTGCTGAGGCTCTCCCAAGGGCAATAAATTCGTGAGAGCAGAGGCATTTGTGGGATTGGTGAAGGTGCACTCACACATGTTGACTGATCTAAACAGGAAAGCAAAACAAAAAATGGCACTTAAAGCCCCAAGCAAGAGGGCAAAGTGGCATCTGGAGATGTATGCACTATACCTTGTTTCCATAGTCCATTTTTAACAATGAAAATGTCATCGAGGCATTTCTCAGCACCAGCAACCATACAGCGAAGTGATAACTCATCCACTAAATACACCTAGAAACAAATAACTGGTGTTACAAAGATTTTTAGAACAACAATGGAATTGAAGCTCATACGAGCATTATAAACGTTATAACAAAAGTGGCATACCTGTATGTCGCCTTCCTGACAAATTCCATGACGCACAGCAACTCTGATTAGCTCCTCAAGACATGTTACTGACACCAACTTTTTCGTTTTGTGATCTCTACTCCTGATCTTCAGAAACGCCTAGTAAAAAAAAGACAGAGAAAAAGCAGCAGCATTGAGCACGCTTTGAAAACCACACACATATGTAGCAATCACTGTAGCACGCATAGGGAAATATATGTACCTCTCATATGGAACTTTCTGTGTCAGAAAACTAGAAGTTAGTAAGCGAAACCAGAAGTATTGTATATATTTGGCAAAAATTTGGTTAAACAGACTATATATACCTCCATAATCATGGTTGAGCAGTGATATTCTGGGGGAGACAACAATTATTCTGGGGGAGTTTATTACTTCATAAGCTGAATATGGATGACTGTCCATTAATTCTGAGGGTCGCACACAACAATATTCACTTGTACCTGAGATTCAAGATGGTATAGCATGAGGTCTAGTAGGAAGGTTGATGGCTTTATGCGAAAAAGAAAAATTGGCATCACCTCCGGGCCAGTTTCCACAAAGATGTGTACCAGTTTCCCATAGCACAGGTTGTACTCGTCTCTGAAGACCACAAGATAGTGTCCTGTTGTATGTTGAGTCCCATGAATAGTGAGTGTCGAAGCACACAAGAAGGGACTGTCAACTCACAGTGCACGATGCATCTGTAATGAGGTGATGTTTTCAGCGTGCAATATGTGCTTCCTCACTGTCCACACTGCTGGCTGCAAGAAGTCAGAGAGCAAAACTTTTGAGACAATACTTTTTGTGTTGAATGTGTTGGCATTTCGTCAGGATGACACCTGGAGGAATTGGTTCTATAGTTCTTAGAAGCAGCATTACGTCCCTCTATGGTGCAAGGAACACCACTTGCAAAATCGTCATGTGATAGCAGATGGTCGAAAAGAGCTCGACGAGATGAAAATTTCTGCAGGAACAAAGTGCACCCGTATATCACCTACCAAGAGAGTGCAAAAAAGGGATCCATTTATGTACAGCCTTCAGCTGTGCGAGCAGGAAACCGTTACTGGTGAAAATTTTGACGCCGCTCTGACTAGTAAAGGTACATTTGTCTGGAAAAACTGTGAAATGTGACCTCTTTGATGAATTGTAAACTTTAGAGGATTGCAATTTTGCAGACAGGAGGCGTTCCTATAGTGCAAATGCAACAGATTTCAATGGAAAGTATAACAGGCCATATCGGAATGATATCCACTTTGGAGATTGGGACACCTTCAGGTGAACCTTCCACAACAGAGGAATTCTGTTTACTCCAGCTCCAAGGGGGAAAATAGAGTCACAACATTTATCAATTTTTAGTGCGAGATCACAGCAAAACACAAATTATTTCAGTAGCCTCCCCCTGAATAACTGAAGGTTAGGCAACTCTTTACGTTTCTACTCATGATCCACACACAGTGACACACACAGACACTGCTCTCCTGCTGTTGCACACCGTTGCTGAAACGCGTCTGCAACGAAACAATTTTTTCAACCATGCATACAAGTGGTGCTTATTTGACTTGGTATAGTAGTGGAACAACGAAACAGAGTTTCAACTCACCTTTGCTTTGCGGGGGTACAGTCGGCCAAAGACCAAACACTAGATGCACTTCTAAACACTTAAAACTTCACGGAGCGTCTCATGCGTCTACGAGGAAAGAATTTCGCGGGCTTCCAGTTAGCGGCTCAGGTGACAATGCTGTATTGCTCCGCGCTGCGCACTCGCTGACGGCGAGACGCCGCCGTCCTTGAGCCCGCCACATTCATCCGAGCAAAAAGTTACGCCCGAATATCGCGATATCAGTGTTGGATCGTTTAAAAACTGTAAATATGTGCTTCGCTGAAGACATGATTCGTCTTCCATATTTCTGCTAGTATAATCGTGACGTGGTCTGAACAAAATATTTCATTTTCAGCGATATTGCTCTACTCATTCCTGGAAAAGACCAGTGGAAAAGACGACGGGATAGCAACGGTTCATGTGCCGCTACGGAATTGGAGCAGCAATGAAAAAGAGAAGCTCTGGTTCCGTGGGCGCTTTTCCGTAAATTTACGGTCTTTGTTAACAGTGTAACGGTGAATGAAAAAGAAACTTCCGGCCATTTGCTGTGATAATCCACCAGAGTAAGTGCATAGCGATACGGCTGTGGGTTCTGCTCAAACGGTCCAACGATGTCCAACCCCAGCTTCGACCACGGTGCTTTAGGGAATGGTACTGGATGAAGAGGTTGCTGGGCGGTCTTCGCGGACTTATCGCAAACCTGGCAGACAGAGCATGATCGTACCATCTTTTCCACCTGAGAATCCATGCCTGGCCACCAGTAGTACTCTCGCAACCGCTGCTTCGTGCGGACAGTGCCACAATGGGTGTCATGAGCAGATGCCAGGAGCCGGTCAGTCAGCCTGAGGAACGACAATGCGATCTCCTCGTAGTAGGAGTCCGTGCACGGGAGAAAGCTCATCTCGACAACGGTAAAACGGAAGCGTGATGTCGGTAAATTGACGCAAGGCCACGAGTTGTCTTCAATGAATTTAAGAACAGCGGTAATCGAAGGATCCACGCGTGAAGCTTCATGCATTTCCTTTTTTGAGACTGCAGACGAAACTACGTACGCAGACAACTTCCTCATCGAAGCTATCTTAAGCAGGCAACGGTAGCCTGGATAGGGCATCCGCGACGCAATTTTGGTCGCCTTTCTTGTATTTGATGGTGAAATTGTAGTAGAAGAGCCGAGCGGTCCACCGTGAGATGCGAAGGGGCCAGTGTCCACTTCCTTGTGAACCCAGGAGTGTGACCAAAGCCTGTAAACGGTCGTCCCCAAAGGTATACATGCCAGTGTTCGCACGCCCACAAGCACGCCAATGCTTCCCGTTCGCCTACAGAATACTTCCTTTCTTGGGCAGTCAGCGTTTGGGATGCAAAAGCAACAGTGTGCAGGTGGTTATCCTGCAGCTGCTGTAAAACGGCACCCAAACCAGAAGAAGAAGCATCGGTGGTTACTACGACTGGAAGACGGGGGTCGAACATGTGGAGAATGGGACATGAAGCTAGCAGCGACTTGACACGAATGAAACACTCTTCTGCTTCTCGTGTCCAGGAAAATGATTCTCCACTTCTCAAGAGCTTCCTCAGTGGCTCCAGGACCTGTGCATAATGCGGAATAAATTTGCTATAATAACCGACAAGGCCAAGAAATGACCGAAGAGATTTTATGTCGGTTGGCGGAGGGGCTTTCTCGATGGCTTCCGTAGCCGATGGCAAAGGTGAGAGCCCTCGAGCACTCACAGTATGTCCTAAGAAAGTCAGTTCGGGGACGTCAAAAATGCACTTGTGATTGAGCCGCAAGCCTTCTTGCGAAAGTCGTTGTAGAACTGCTTGAAGATTGTCCATATGCTCCTGCTCAGTTCGCCCGTACACGATGATGTCGTCAATATAGAATAATACTCCTTGACAGCCTTGCAGTAGGAGTGACATCATGAGCTGGAACGCTGACGGAGCGGATGCAATTCCAAAGCATACACGTTTGAAACAGGAAACAGTCCCTGCTCTCTGGATGTAAAGGAACCTGATGATATGCTGAAGCTAAATCGAGCTTGGAGAAACGCGTAGCTCCAGACAGGGCATTTAACAGTTCATCTGTATGGGGCAAGGGGAAACAATCTGATATGACTGCCTTGTTTGGCTCCCGGAGGACCACACAAAGGCGGATGGAGCCATCTTTCTTTTTCACCACCATGATTGGTGATACCCATTCCGACGCAGTAATCTTCTCTATTATATCTTGCTCTTCTAGTCGTCGCAGTTCATCTGAAACTTGTTCGCATGTGAAAGGTCATATCTAAACCTATCGGATGATGCTAATCCAATGGTTGCATCCATCACCTGCAGGGGTCTCGCAATGGGCACATTTTACGTTTTGCGAAACTTCCACAACGTTCTTTTACCAATGAAAGGGATGTGACTTTCACACTGCCTGGGGGACTGGTGGCAACCTCAAACAAAAGCTATGATGTTACGACTGGATAAAGATCTTTACGCAAAAATACTCCAAAAGCCGGGAGATGACATAACGACAGAAAGAGAGGACTCCGACTTAACGTAACAAATAACAACTTTAAGCAGACGTTTCGCCTGTCATACGACAGGCATCACCAGTGCAAGACTGAGCGGGAGAGCCAACAACCAGTCGCTACTTAAGGAGATGACAGTATTGTTCGGGAAGGGGGCCACGGTTTTTGTTACAATGCAAGGGATCAGCGCGTATGTGCCACGATTCCAGGAGCTTCCTCGGTCCCCATCTTTGCTCGCGTACCAAGGTCACCGCGTTATCGTAGTCGAAACAATGCCCAGTGTTCCAAGAATGCTCGCTGAGTTCGGTCTTAAGTCGCGTGGCATGTGTGGCGTTCCGGACGTCGCTCTTGTGTTCTTTTATGCGGGTCCTTCTTTTTCGGCCTGTCTCGCCAATATAACACGTGTCACAGTCTAGACATTGTAGCTTGTAAACCACGCCAGACTGGTCTTCTGGGGCGACAATGTCCTTTGGCTTGGAGATGAGGCTGCGCAGTTTAACGTGCGGTCGGAAGGTCGTCCAGATTTCCAATGGAAGTAGTGCCCGGCGGATAGACTCTGAAACGCCTTTGACGTATGGAATTGTGACCCGGGTCAGGCGGGAGCGATCCCCATCTTGCGGTTTACGTGGCTGCATACGTTTCCGGGTGTCCTCAATAAACCTGTGTGGGTAGCCTCGCTTGTCCAGGGAAGCGGAGATCGTCGCATCTTCACATGCCCGTAGCTCGCTGCAAGACGACAATTGCTCTGAACGATGCAATAAAGTTCGCACCACACTTCGCTTATGTTCCGGGGGGTGATGTGATTCAAAACTTAGGAAAGTGCCGGTATCGCAGGGCTTTCTGTAGACACACGTATGGATGCTCCCCGTACTGTCCCTGCATACACATATATCCAAGAAAGGAAGCTTGCCGCCCTGCTCGACTTCATACGTGAAATTGATCGATGATTCGATGGAGTTGAGAACCGAGTGGAATTCCTCGACGTGGTTCCTGTCTAGGATGACGAACGTGTCATCTACGTAGCGCCGGTAGAACTTAACTGGGCGGGAGAACCGTTCCATGGCCGTCTCTTCAATGTGTTCCATGACCAAGTTTGCTAGCGTCACTGATACAGGGCTTCCCATAGGGCATCCTTCGATTTGGTGGGAAGCCCTATGGGAAGCCCTGTATCAGTGACGCTAGCAAACTTGGTCATGGAACACATTGAAGAGACGGCCATGGAACGGTTCTCCCGCCCAGTTAAGTTCTACCGGCGCTACGTAGATGACACGTTCGTCATCCTAGACAGGAACCACGTCGAGGAATTCCACTCGGTTCTCAACTCCATCGAATCATCGATCAATTTCACGTATGAAGTCGAGCAGGGCGGCAAGCTTCCTTTCTTGGATATATGTGTATGCAGGGACAGTACGGGGAGCATCCATACGTGTGTCTACAGAAAGCCCTGCGATACCGGCACTTTCCTAAGTTTTGAATCACATCACCCCCCGGAACATAAGCGAAGTGTGGTGCGAACTTTATTGCATCGTTCAGAGCAATTGTCGTCTTGCAGCGAGCTACGGGCATGTGAAGATGCGACGATCTCCGCTTCCCTGGACAAGCGAGGCTACCCACACAGGTTTATTGAGGACACCCGGAAACGTATGCAGCCACGTAAACCGCAAGATGGGGATCGCTCCCGCCTGACCCGGGTCACAATTCCATACGTCAAAGGCGTTTCAGAGTCTATCCGCCGGGCACTACTTCCATTGGAAATCTGGACGACCTTCCGACCGCACGTTAAACTGCGCAGCCTCATCTCCAAGCCAAAGGACATTGTCGCCCCAGAAGACCAGTCTGGCGTGGTTTACAAGCTACAATGTCTAGACTGTGACACGTGTTATATTGGCGAGACAGGCCGAAAAAGAAGGACCCGCATAAAAGAACACAAGAGCGACGTCCGGAACGCCACACATGCCACGCGACTTAAGACCGAACTCAGCGAGCATTCTTGGAACACTGGGCATTGTTTCGACTACGATAACGCGGTGACCTTGGTACGCGAGCAAAGATGGGGACCGAGGAAGCTCCTGGAATCGTGGCACATACGCGCTGATCCCTTGCATTGTAACAAAAACCGTGGCCCCCTTCCCGAACAATACTGTCATCTCCTTAAGTAGCGACTGGTTGTTGGCTCTCCCGCTCAGTCTTGCACTGATGATGCCTGTCGTATGACAGGCGAAACGTCTGCTTAAAGTTGTTATTTGTTACGTTAAGTCGGAGTCCTCTCTTTCTGTCGTTATGTCATCTCCCGGCTTTTGGAGTATTTTTGCATCTATCCGTTCCAACCACGGCTCAGCTGCTCTAGGCAGTGTGAGAGAGTACTGCGACCAAGCTACTAAGATCATTCGCCTCGAGTGTCACCAACGCTTCAACCGGGAATGCCTGAAGCACAGTGTCGTTCCTCAAACCCTCAGATGTCGGCCTCTTGTGGACACCCCGTATGGCAGGAAGCTTGCTCGGGACTTCGGCATCAACTGTTTGAAGGCCCGGCTCCTCGAAAACAAGTCGAAACTCAACGACTCCCGCCACCGACTGGACGCAGCTGAAAAGGCCTTGGTGCGTACCCTTCAGCCCGACGAGTTGCGACAGGTTTTCAGCGCCCGGAAACAGGCAGAGCTGCTAGAAAGAAACAAGCGGACCGAAATTCACGACCAGAAGTTGTCCCGCCTGCTGCCGAAGAAACCTCCGGGGTATGACTGCAAAAACGTCTTCAATCTGTCATCGAAGACACTCACCGACGGGCACGTAAGCCTTCTGTCGAAAGGACTGGATTTCGCTCTCGCGCCCCGTGCTGTGCCTAAACGAGAAATCATAGTGGAAATCGAAGACAGGCTTCGCCACATCAAGGACTCAACAGGTGTCAACCTAGCACGCAGCCGCATCGCCACAGTCCTAAACAACGTGAGTGGGCCACCCTCTAACCTGTCTAAGCAAGAACGGTCGGCGCTGCGTGACCTGCGCTCGGACAAATCAGTCATCGTCTTACCAGCGGATAAAGGGAAAGGCACGGTCATATTGGACACGGAGGACTACCGTACGAAGATGCAAGAGATCCTTGACGATGCTGCACATTTCGTCCCCTTGACGCATGACCCGACGGCTAAAGCGGAACGCTCTTTGGTGGACCACCTCCGTCAGTTAAAGAAGAAGGGCCACCTAGATGATGTCACCTACCGCCGCCTCTTCTCATCGGACGGTGCTACTCCCAGAATTTACGGCCTCCCCAAGATACACAAGCCTGGGTGCCCTTTGAGACCGATTGTCTCGTTCATCGGGTCGCCGACGTACAACCTGTCCAAGTATCTAGTAGAACTTGTGACTCCCGTTACCGGTAACAACAACCTGACGGTGCGCAACTCGAAGGAGTTTGTCGAGCTGGTCCGGACGCAGGCCCCAAGCAACAACGATGTTATGGTGTCATTCGATGTGGTGTCACTGTTCACCAACGTTCCGAAGGATCTCGCGGTACAAGTGGCGGAGGACCGACTACGGAAGGACAGCACCCTGCCATCACGGACGTCACTCACAGTTGAAGAGGTAGCTATACTTCTGAGAGTCTGCCTCAATCAAACTCATTTCTGCTTCAACGGCAAGTGTTTTCACCAAATCGAAGGATGCCCTATGGGAAGCCCTGTATCAGTGACGCTAGCAAACTTGGTCATGGAACACATTGAAGAGACGGCCATGGAACGGTTCTCCCGCCCAGTTAAGTTCTACCGGCGCTACGTAGATGACACGTTCGTCATCCTAGACAGGAACCACGTCGAGGAATTCCACTCGGTTCTCAACTCCATCGAATCATCGATCAATTTCACGTATGAAGTCGAGCAGGGCGGCAAGCTTCCTTTCTTGGATATATGTGTATGCAGGGACAGTACGGGGAGCATCCATACGTGTGTCTACAGAAAGCCCTGCGATACCGGCACTTTCCTAAGTTTTGAATCACATCACCCCCCGGAACATAAGCGAAGTGTGGTGCGAACTTTATTGCATCGTTCAGAGCAATTGTCGTCTTGCAGCGAGCTACGGGCATGTGAAGATGCGACGATCTCCGCTTCCCTGGACAAGCGAGGCTACCCACACAGGTTTATTGAGGACACCCGGAAACGTATGCAGCCACGTAAACCGCAAGATGGGGATCGCTCCCGCCTGACCCGGGTCACAATTCCATACGTCAAAGGCGTTTCAGAGTCTATCCGCCGGGCACTACTTCCATTGGAAATCTGGACGACCTTCCGACCGCACGTTAAACTGCGCAGCCTCATCTCCAAGCCAAAGGACATTGTCGCCCCAGAAGACCAGTCTGGCGTGGTTTACAAGCTACAATGTCTAGACTGTGACACGTGTTATATTGGCGAGACAGGCCGAAAAAGAAGGACCCGCATAAAAGAACACAAGAGCGACGTCCGGAACGCCACACATGCCACGCGACTTAAGACCGAACTCAGCGAGCATTCTTGGAACACTGGGCATTGTTTCGACTACGATAACGCGGTGACCTTGGTACGCGAGCAAAGATGGGGACCGAGGAAGCTCCTGGAATCGTGGCACATACGCGCTGATCCCTTGCATTGTAACAAAAACCGTGGCCCCCTTCCCGAACAATACTGTCATCTCCTTAAGTAGCGACTGGTTGTTGGCTCTCCCGCTCAGTCTTGCACTGATGATGCCTGTCGTATGACAGGCGAAACGTCTGCTTAAAGTTGTTATTTGTTACGTTAAGTCGGAGTCCTCTCTTTCTGTCAAAGATCTTTACGAAGCGCTTCGTTTCTTCTCACTACCTTGTCGGTATGTTCGAGGACTGGGGCTTCTCGTCAACGGCGCATAGGCAACTCGTGTACTCTCCCACAGTTTGAATGAGCCTGACGGAACTGGGAGACCATTGGGTAAACGTAAAGTGATGCTCTGGGGACACTACAACAAGCTCACGCAGTGTGGTCATTCATTTCTCCGTCAGCGGGAGACCTGTAGGAAAGAAGAGGTTGAAGGTCGCGTGCTCGTAGGTGGGGCGCGCAAGGCCGCAACCTCGTGGACCCTGCCTGACAAAAAAAAATCGCTGCGCGTCGCTCGGGTAAAAATAAAAGATTGTCTCACTTGGCGACTAAAGTAGAGGCATGACGCCACCTTTTCAAAAATAATCAAGGAAACCGAAGATGACATTTTTGAGAAAATTGAAGTGCAACATTGGCAATTTTCGCTAACCACGTGCGATTCTCAAGCTAATAACACAGAAAGCACTGGACTGAGAAAAATGAACTTTATACAGCACGAAAGTTCTTTCAACGTCCTATCGAATGGCACTAAGCTCGATGTCCTCCAACGTTCCGTCATGAAGAAAATTGGTGACAAAGTTTGGCCTTTTTGAACGTTTACGCCAAGTTTGGCATTTTTTAACAGAAAATCTGTGGCGTTCAGAGTTCTGTGGGTGGCTGTCGACAGTGTCTATGGTGCAGCCTATAATCACGAAAAACCTCCAGTTCCTAGGCATGAAATCAGCGGTGCTAGATCCCGTCAAAGACGGTCCAGAAGAAAGAGCGCTCAAGCAGCCTCCGACTTTTCTCCTCTTCCTCGCGGAAACTACCCCACGCACGAGCGTCGCACGTGGTGCGATTTGCTTCGTTTGAGCTGTCCTCTAACATATATTTTTTCTGAGCAAGTTAAAAAATACGGCTTTCACCCGCTGTTCGATTTAAAATGAAACTACCCCGCTGTCGTTTTGGACTGCACGATATATTTTAAACAGTTTATGTTTAACGATATATTTTGCAACGACATATTTTTCATGGTGGATTCTTGAGCGATTGTTTTTCGGGCGGGGATTTGTGTACGGTTGATTTCTTATCGGGGAATTTTACGCGGTTTATTGTAACACAATGTATTTCGAAAGAGATTTTCTTAAGGGATTTATTCTTAAAGATTTATTAGTGTAACCCCGGAAGTGGGTTGTCCGTCTCTATGCGACCCGTGGCCAGTGTTGCTTACTTAGTGGGGGATGCTTTCTGATTTGGCGGCTGACGAATTTTTTTGGGCCGTGTATCCTGGCCGGCTTTATCTCTCTCTGTCTCTTTCTTTTTCTTCTTTTTGTGTGTGCGCGCTTTCTTGGCCTTTCTCTTCTTGGCATGGTTCGTTGCATATTTGTTTGTTGAGTGGAAACGGGCATTTCGGCGCAATGTTGTGCTTGCACTTCTCATTCACGGTTCGTTGCTCGTTACCGAGTAGGTGTTGGTGCTTCCGGATTTTTCTTTTTTTTTTTTTGCGGTCTGCGGGCCTTTTGCAGTGTACCCTAACGAGCTTTTTGTTCTTTCCGGATGGTATGGATATCTGTTCAGTGGAACCGGGTATTTCAGCGCACAGGCAATGTTGAACGTGGACATGTTGGTCATTGTTTCTGTGCATGTACAAGTCGGTTTATTGTGCGTTGCAAAGCCCTCTGCCTAGCTGCATTGGCGGCAAATTGTTCGGGCTTGTCGTGTGTATCCTTCTAAGATGTGTAAAAATTACGTTTGGGTATTTCCCCAAGGATGACGAAAAATTGAAACTATGAGACGAAGGAACACACAAACGATCACAAATTGGCATATTGTGTTTGTGACCAGCCTGTGTTCCTTCATCACGACATTTCAAGTTTTCGTCATGTTTCACCTGTCTACCTCCCTCATTCAGCAGAAAGGGGTCTGACAGATGACGACGTCCATCGAGCAGTTAGTGCATGCACATTTATTAAATAGACTTTAAATAGCAGCTTTTCAAGTATTGAGTACTCTGCTCCCAATTTTATTTTGTTCGTGCCTAGCAACAGCGGCTTGATGATGGCAGTGCACCACATCCCAGCATCTCAAAGTTACACAAAAAGGGCACTGTGCGTGAACAATTTGAAACATCCGAGTGCAAGCGTAACAGGGAACATCGAGCGGATGGTACATGACATCACACGATTTGTTCCGGCGCCCAACAGACAACGCTAAGCTCTCTGTGTCTCTCCCTGGTGTTATTGGAAAGCCTCCTCTCTACACTGTCGTGTATAGAGGCTTTGGTTGTTGTCGCTCTCGTCTATATGCACTACGTCTCGCGTCTACGTCTCTCGTCCTCTCGTCTATTCTACTTGTCGTGCACGAGGTCATTTACCCTCCACTTGGTGTTCACGGTCGTAATGCTCACGTGAAAATCTATGAACTGTACTGCGCCGACGGGACTCATAGAAGATGACGGATGAGGCACAACAATGACGAGATGTACCATTGGTATGACTATCAAAATCGAATTCAGATACAATCCTCAGAACGCTACAAATTCATTCCACACCAATTTCAGATTTAAAATCATTTTCATCAATCGAATAATATTAAACATTCTATATGAATGTGTCAAAAACGTTTGTTTAAGTAAGATTTATCAAATGCGTTGCCAAAAGGTCCGTTATCGTTTGCAGCTTTTGCATGTGGACGTCAAAAGAAATAGAGATTCTCCGCCTAATATGCTATCGTGCGCCGTCCCGTAATATGAATCCCGTAATCCCACATATGAAACATGGGCATACGCATTGTAACTGATATTTACAGTGGGTAACCGGGGCGGTTGCAAGAGGAATAGAATGCTCTGGGACGGGGACACACTGACACTGAATACAAACGGACACCTTCCTCCCGAACAATGCAATCGCAGGAAAATGCCAAGGACAGGGACATTGAGGCTTTTCCGGATAGGGGAATCACCGCTTCTGCAAGATAGGTTCGAGCTGATCGTTTCCGGATCTACGGATAACGAATTCCGCATAGCCGTATCAAAGACCAACGGTAGCAACTTCATTCCCGGTGACGTAACGCGGATAACTGAATTCCGGATAAGCGAGACATGACTTATCTCGTTAAAAGCTAGACTCCATCAAAATCGAGAACTGTCGTAGAAAACTGAGTTCATTTCAAAGCCAATCATTCGCGAAAACGCCATGTAACCCAGACCCGAATCCCGCTCAATAAAGTACTCGAAAATGAAATCCAAATCAGACCTGAATGACACTAATGCTCATCCTATGAGCATTAGCAGCACTAATGAGCATAAAAATCCTGGTTTACGGAACATCGGATTTCCACTCCATCGTGTAGTTTATTTACTTGTTTTATTTATTTATTTTTCATTTCTTGCCCAGGCTTCGCGTCCGATTCCGTCCAAGGACGGCCGCCATTTAGTGACAACTTGCGTCGTTATGATCAGAGTTGTCTCGCGACGTAAGGCTCTAAAGTGTTATTTTTATTATTTCTTGCACCAAGTGTGAGTGAGGAATCTGGAACGGATGTCCCCGGCTGCAATATTTTGTCTTTCTTTCAACGATCGGTTATAAGATCGCTTGTTGCCGCTTCATCCACAGTGCCAGCTCATCTACCCTGCAATGTCATGCAGTTTTGTGCCGCCGCATGCACTGCGCCACGTCATCCATTAGGCTGCCTCGTCCCGTTTTCAGTCTCTTTCTGTGCGAAACTGTAGGGCCACCTTTACAACGTTTCTTCTCAACGCAAGTTTTGATACGACTTTCTGCTCTCGCCGATAAACAAGTACACTGTCTTATTATTCTTATTTATTGTTTCCCCCTTAGAAATGTCACATCGCTAAGACCAGCCTCAGAAACGCCAACGAAGCGGTATCGTATAACGAACGTATTGTCGCTTTCGTTGCAAAATGTCCAAGAATAGACCAATTTTGCTGAATCATAGCAATCCAGTACGCCTTGTCACTGTCGATCTGTTTCGCAAAGTAGAGCCCTGGATTATAATAATTTTTACTTTCATTCTTATATATATATATATACAGCGTGCGTCACATTAGATTGACCAAAGATTTCTTAAATTCCTGATTTTATTTTCTTTCTGAAAACTCAGTGAATATGTATATTCATTATGCGGCCTACCTAAAGGTGGTACTGCATCAGCAATTAGTGTAGGCGTTAATGAACTTTCATATTAATCTTCTTAATTGGTGGAAATAGGATGATGGTTTAAATTTCAATGACGTAAACGACGATATATCGAAACCGCAGCATTTTTTTTTGTGATCCAATAAAAAAGATGCGAAAATGCAAAACTTTCGAGTGTTCCGCGGGGTTTGCCATAGCAGCGAAGAATCACCCCACCTCATCATCATCCTATGTATGCGCGCGGCGGAGTTTGCGGCCGTTTTTACCTACCGCCCTCTCTGCCACACCCGCTTCGTACTGCACGAGTCGACATCCTTATTCAGTGACTTTATTTTTATTATCTGCGTGCCACGTTCCGAAGTTATGGGTCAGCAGTTTCATCGCGTGGCCTTAAGTCTCTTCGATTTGGCTGCACTCGCTTTGGAACAGCCTTTTTTTTCGTAAAAAATAATTAATTTACAGAGGACAAAGAACCGAGTAGCAAAAATAAATCGTGTTCGTAGTATCTGCCCACAGTGTCCTAATGACAGCCATGAGCACGACTTATTCCTGTCTTTCTTCCGTTTCGGGCAAGGAAGCAGAAGACAAGCCTGCAACGCCACTCGCTTCGTCGTTTTGTAAGCGACCGCGCATCACTAGTGCTGAACCTACCCTCTAAGCCCAGTGACGCATAGGTGCCGCCTGATCAACTGGCACATTTTTTAAAAAATGTGCCACATGACTTCAAGGGGCATGCGGTGCCTGCGAAAGCTGCAGGTGCCACGTGCCCCCTGAAGCAACTGGTACGACACCCCTGCTGACGCCAGGAACCACAGCGTACCGGACGTATCGAAGGGTTACTTGTACCCACTAATACGCGAAACACATTGCGCCTCTCCAGTTCCCTAACAGAAAAATTACCTCCACGCTTCGCAAAAAAAAAAAAAGAAAAAAGAAAAAGCAAGGAAGAAAATGCTCCAAGTACATCGAACATGAAACACCAAATTTTATTGGCTTGCACATACCTTTAAATTGCATCCAGTACATCATCATTTGCCGAATGGAAAGCATACACGGTTCACTAATCTTAACACACACATATGGAACACACGTTGCACGGACACACAACCCATCCGATACACCAGGCAGTCCTCCAAACGCCGAACACACAATCCTGGAAACTTCGAACAGGCTGGCACTGAAAGCTCAATGAAGATCCTTAGTGACGAACACGACGGTTCCTCAAACGAAATGGCCGAGGAACAATTGTCCAACAAGTGGCAACAGACACCAATTCCATGCGAGAAGCAGTTGCAATCTTTCACGCGTATGTGTGACCGTTGAGACAGGAAACAACCTGTAAAGAAATCGAAGTGAATATCACGCTGGTATTATTCCAACGTTAATGCTGGAATAGTACTCCATTTCGTAACTCACCTCCTCGCAATGGATACAGTACGAAAGAATACAATTAACCTCGCTTGGAATGTACATCGTCGCTTCACCGATGCAGCCGATCCTCTCCTACCGCCATTTGCAATGCGTCCACCGTCTGCAACAGAATGTACTTCGATTGTTAAACACGAGTAAAACGCAGGCGTCGTACGATGCATCACAGCTGGGTTGGCTTATTAAGCAAACATGAGGTCTGCACTTAAAAAGCAAGGTGTCATCCTTCTCAAAGGCGAGGTTGCAACGCAGACAGCGTCAAGAAAGCGGGAAGCGGGAAGGGACGTACTGCGGGAGAATACGTTATGCCGTGTCACTCCTCCCCGGCGGAGCGCGGAACAAAGTAGTACGCTCCAACGAAGGCACGCATATTCAGCCGGCACACGCATTATTCAACAAGCACACGAGTACAAGGTTCAGGAGGCACACATATTATTCAGCGGGCACAAAGCCATTTCATACCAACATGACGGCTTTGTACCTGCTGAAATTTGGCGATGGGGATCACTGTGCTTGCTATTTTATAACCGTTACGGCTGCTTCCAGACGGTTACGGCTGTGTACCGGCTGCACTTTCTGAGGGAACTTTTTTAACTGGCACATGTCCGTCACAGGATTTAGAGTGTACACTTGCACTGTTTCCGTCCGCCGGGGAGCGCCTACACCAGCTCAGCAGTGCCGTGAACCAGTGCCGGAGATGCAGTCCAAATCGAAGATACCTCTTATCAGATGCAACCACATACTTTGGCGTACAAGGCAGGAGTGGTCCATGCTTTGAGGAACAGCGTGACGCCAATTGGGAAAGGACGACACCGAAAAAAAGAGGGGGGGGGGGAGCGGCCGCAAAGCCCATGAAACAACACTCTAAAGTTTTGCATCCTCGCATCTTTTTTACTAGAGCACTGGAAGGAGCTGTGGTTAGGGTCCTTGCCGATTAGAAACCCCTGAGTCGTGCTCTCCAACTTTGCAATTAAATCCTCCGGCGTATATTCAATAATTTATTTATTTATTTATTTTCAACAATACTGCAGGCCTTAAAGGGCCCATGCAGGAGTGAATACAAGAGGTTGAAGGTATACATTGGCAACATCGAACTACATCATAACACAGTATATAGGCTCTGCAATTCAACTTTTAAAATGTAGCACTGATTGCTGTTGAGAAGGCATCATCAGAGGCGAACGCGCAAGGCGGTAAATTGTAGGCAAGGCGGTAATTAAGAGCAGTAATTATGAAAGTTTATTAAGACCTGTACTAATTACTGATACCGTATCACCTTCATATAGGCTCTATCATGTATAGTACCAGAAACAAAAATAAATCACAAATTTAAGAAAGTTTTTGTCAATGTTACGTTACGCACCCTGCATCTTCTGCCCCGTTTGTTTTGTAGACTGCACGTTTTTCTTCCCGTCTTTACTCCGCAATGGAATCAACGCAGAACATCGAGTTGCACCAAATTAAAAAAAAATGGCCTGGTCAATGTAATATGAGCAGTTTTGTACCCTCTACCAAAACTAAGTAACGAAATACCGCTACCCGCTACTCCATAGAAAAGTAACGCAATACTACTCTCGCTACAAATTTGAGAAAGAAACGAGATACCGCTACGTCTACCAAATAACAGTAACGTAAATACCATGCCGCTACTTGTCTGCTACCGTACCCTTCTCTAAGCAACACCTTACCTTAGGCATCTCTTTGTCGGTTATGTCTAAAGACCGTGCAATATCTAATTTCCCTCACATAGCTGACATGCAGTATAGGGTATACCACTATACCTGCAGCCTTTATATGTTATTTCACACTGATCTTGGCCTTGAGATGATGCGCATTAAGGTATAATTCAATTCACATAGAACATGTGTGCATTTAAAAATGGTCCCGTTAGAATGTTTGAAGCACAAAACGATTTTCTCCAGTGATGGTATTCTGTCCGAAATATCAGCGGATCTCAACCTCAAACTCTTCCGTCTACTTCCTGTCGACGGTTGGATGAGTGTGATCAAGTGGCGATACTGCCATGATAAGCGACCACACGTTGAGTCATCAATAGGTGGCTACCATGAGGTGAAAATATATAAAAAAATGGCGGTACCGTTCAAGCTGGGCTGGCGGCAAGTGGAGCTGAAGTGGTGCCAGTTCAAATTGGACCAGTTTACATGTTTGGGGGAAGTTTTGGTTTCGGTACTGGGGCTGGTTTCTATGAAGATTGCAAGACGAAGTTATAGGAACGGTCAGAAAATAACTTTATAGTAGAAAAAATCCTATTTCAGTTTTTTGATAATTTCGTTAGTATTAACAAAAGCCATTTTGGAATTGTTATATTTGTATTTTGCGCGTTCCTGCTCCCACGATGGATGATACGTTTACCGCGTTTACTGTGCATGTGTAACGGTCGGTTGCTTAGCAGTACGCCTGAACAGAGATTTTTGCTTATGTTCTTAGCATGATGTATGACATAGACGTTGGTCGTATAATCTAAAGGATTTGTCTAAGTTTCGACTATGAGCACCAGTGGCTTCACTATACGGCCGGACGGATGTCATAGGATTACAGCTCGACTACAACTGTGGAGACCACTTTGTCGTGAGTGCTAACGCTGAAGTGCTTTTTCCTTGTGCACCATTTAGAAGCATTACATCCCCTAGAACCTCTTGTCTTTGTTCCGCGTCACATTCGTGGCAAGTGCATGCCGTTTTATGAGTAACATCCTATTTATGGTAACGTTACTAGTATCTTTTTTCGTTCTCGTGTTTGAGATCTTTCACACCACGGATGTTCTAGAACCAGCGTAGCTTCCCAGAGTAGTAATCATTGCCCCCGAAAGAAGGCGAATCTCTTAGTTGAAATGCACAGTTACTGCACAACGGAAATGTTGAGATATTCGCGTGCTTTAGGGGGCCACGACTGCTCAAATTGAGTGACCGTCCATGCACACGCTATTACATGTTGCAATTGAATGCATATTTACTTGTATCTTTTCAACTTTCCAGAAACCTTAAGCTGCTGGGGCTCAAACGAAAATATTGATCCATCGTGTGCTATTAAGAACATCTCAAATACTCTGTTGGATGATTCAAGATGTCCACAAGGCAGTCAAGCAAGGCACCAATCAAATATGAAATATTACCTATTCCATGTAACTCTGTAGTTCCTCAACGGCTATAATTTAATCACGTTATAGTAACGCTACATATGCAATAGAATGTGTGTAATGTTTGACTACAAATAAAACGCATTTTTGCATTGCAGTTCCTTGGACCTGCCTGTGTTGACCAGTCCACGTTGTGGACCAGTCCCACTCTAGAAACCAGTTGGGCTAACTGGTACGAGTGGATCATACTGGTCCCTGTTCGATAACACAGTCCACCCAGTCCCAGTTGCAACAGGGCCAGTTCAACTGGGACTGGGTGAACTGTGTTATCGAACAGGGACCAGTTCGATCAACTGGTACCAGTTGGCGCAACTGCTTTCTGGCCGGTCCCAGTCTCAACTGGGACCGGTTGCAACTGGGACTGGGTGAACTGTGTTATCGAACAGGAACCAACTCTCCCAACTGGTATCAGTTGAGCTGAGACCGGTTGAAGTGGTTCCACTTGAACTGGTTCCTATTCGATAACACAGTTCAACTGGTACCAGTTCAAAAAATTTTCTCCTGGGTAGGCAGCTGGTAAGGCTGACAGGAAGGCAGCAGGTAAGGCTGAAAGACGTCAAATCCAAAGTGTGTTTTCCGGGTTTTAGTATGGTGCCCACTAGGGCCTTCTTCCACCGAGCAGGGACTTGTCCATCCCTCCATGATTGGTTGTTGATCTCTAAGATGACCAAAAGGCAGGTGTCATTCCGGTTACGGAGCGCTGGATAGGTGACCAATTCCGAACCAGGTGACGACTTTTTCCGAGAAAAACGCATGGGCCGCCTTGAGCTCTGCAAACGTGAAGCCTGCATCCATGTCGAGGTCAGAAGATGGAGGAGCTTGGTTAATAGCGCTTTGTAGCTGCAAAACATGTTCCTGAAAGCCTGGACATTTCGCAGCTTCGGAACTCGCTCCCATGGTCTTGCAAAATTCGTATGCAACTTCCTTCTCAGACTTGGTAATCAAGAGAGACAGAGATCGCAGTGGGCTCTTCGCTGGAGGAACTTCCCTGAGGCTTCGAGCAACTCGCCATACCATCGCAGTACAGGTAAAAAGGGTCAGAGACGCACAGAACTGATGTCATCTACGTGCATCTACGGCCTTCAGGGCCGTTTGTACCATTACGTTCGCACGACGTGCATCCTGAACATCACTCGGCCAGATCGCCGAGTCTTTCGCTCCGTCCGTCTCCTATACACACGCCAGCGCTCCATTGCCGGATCCGTACCTGCATGAACCGCAGCGACCTAAGCAGCCGTGGTGGAAGTGAACAATAAACAAATACAATACAAAAAACATACTATTCTCTCTATTGCATTGACGGAGAATGTGATTTGGAAAAGATTGTCTAGACATGTATCCAGATACCCCAGCACCGAAACATGTACGAGGTGTGTTCAAAAAATACACGGACTGTTTGAATTGCACGGCTCCAGTTGGTTTCAGGGGAATCCGCTTGGTGTCGCTAGATTTCTATACATCAGCTGATGAAACGCCGTTTTCCGATTGGAGAAATCTTCATTTGTTGGTTAGCTACGCGGTGTTTCGTGAAGTCTGTTCTTTCCGTTTGTCGGATGTCAGAATGAATGACCTGAGGGAGCAACGACTTGCCGTGAAATTTTGTGTTAAACCTGGAGACTCTGCGACTGAAACATTTGCTATGCTCAACACGGCTTACGGTGATGTTGCTATCAAGTGTACGGCATGTTTCAAGTGGTATGAACGTTTTAAGGGTGGTCGACAGTCGATTGAAGACGACGAGCGTCCTGTACGTCCTTCCACGTCAACTGACGACCCACACGTCCACGAAATCAACACCCTGGTGTGGGGAAACCGACGTCTGATCATCAGGGAGCTTGCTGAAGAGTGTGGGATATCAGTAGGATCATGTTACAAGATATTGACCGAAAAATTGAGGATGCACCGCGTTGCTGCGAAATTTGTGCTACGCCTGATGACAGAAGACCAAAAAGCCAATCGCGTCCGGGTTTGTCAGGAACTGCTTGATCGTTCAGAAGAAGATGAAGACTTTTTTTCCATGATCATAACAGGTGATGAATCATGGGTCTACGGTTATGACGTTGAAACGAAGGTCCAATCATCCCAATGGGTGGGTGAAACGTCCCCCAGACCCAAAAAAGCTCGCCAAGTTCGATCCAATGTCAAGGTTATGCTGACGGTTTTCTTTGATGCCAAGGGTATTGTTCACCACGAGTATCTCCCCCAAGGCTCCACAGTGAATCAGACTTACTACATTGAAATTCTGAAACGTCGGAGGGACGCCATCCGTCGCAAAAGGCCAGAAATGTGGAGGAGTGGCGATTGGTTTTTCTATCAACGCTCCAGCCCATTCAGCCCTCAGAACTCAGGAGTTCTTGGCCAAACATTCGATCACTGTTCTTCCCCACCCCCCCTACTCACCTGACCTTGCTCCTTGTGACTTTTTCCTGTTCCCAAAACTCAAAAGACCCTTGAAAGGAAGAAGATTTGAGACAGTTCCCGAGATTAAAGCAAATGCGATGAAGGAGATGAAGGACATTACAAAAGAAGCGTACCAGGACTGTTTCAACAAGTAGAAACATCGTTGGGATAAGTGTGTCCGTTCGGGAGGGGAGTACTTTGAAGGGGACATGTGACTTCTAAATAAAGTACGTTTTGTTTTATGACGTCAGTCCGCGTACTTTTTGAACACACCTCGTATTGTATGAATGATTTAGCTAATATTGTGACAAAGGCTAGCGTGTCTGCTGTGCATCTAAACATTCGGAGTTTGGCAAAGCACTTCGATGAATTAAAAATAGTTGTACAGAGTGTAACACCTGCAATAAGATTTATTGTATTGTTGGAAACCTGGTTAAATAATGCCAATGACTCATTCTACTCCCTAGAGGGCTACAATGTAGAATTTACGCATGGAACCACACTGGCACATGATGGTGTTGCCTTATATGTTAAGAATGAAGTCTCTTATATCCCACGGACAGATATCAATATCAGTCTAGACCTCTGTGAGTGCCAATTTATAGAAATTCCTAATGCTTCTACGCATATATCTTGGCCGTGACTTAACATTTGCTAATCGGCCTCTCGTTGTTGGTGTTGTGTATAGATCTCCAACTAAGTAATGCCTCTGCGTTTCTTCAAGCACTGGATTGTGTTCTACATGACCTCACCCTTGCGAAAATGAACGTAATTTTCTTGGGTGACATTAATATCGACCTGCTTTGTAGTAACTCTACCAGTAACCACTACCAAGAAATACTCTCGAACCATGGATTTAGACAGATACTTGATGCTGCTACTAGAGTCAGTATACAAGTACAATACAAGTACACTGATAGATCACATTATCACTTCCTTTATCACAAATCTTTATTATCACAATCTTTTTATAGAAAACTTGAACTATGGCATAATAGCATGCGACATTTCGGACCATGATTTGATATATGTAGTTCTTACCAGTGAGCATTCTTGCTATACCAATTATAAAAGGCGTTCTTTTTCAGACTACAGTATTGCTGAAAGTCACTTGAGAGCACAGGCATGGGAGTTCAGCTGCTATGACAACGTCCAAGACAAATTCACCTACTTCCACACGCCCTAAAGAACATTGTATCAAAATCTACTAGATGCACAGCAAAAGAAGTACCCCTCGTAAAACGTGGGTTACAAAAAGTCTGTTAGTATCCATAAAACACAAAAACAACTTGTATAAGAAGTGGAGGATGCACCCTGAGAATATGACTCTCCGCGTTCGCTACACTAAATACAATAGCATATTAAAAAGGGTACTTAACGCTGCCAAAGAGAAGCACTTTTCTGCCTCTATAAGTGAATGTGCCAAAGACACTAAGAAGGACTGGAAGGTAATTAACATTGCTATAAACCGACCTACTAAGACCTCAAACGAGATTTCATCCATCATGGATGAACAGGGGAAATTAGTTAGTGACAAAGTCGAAATAACAAATGCATTTAACAAGTATTTCTCTAGCATTGCCAAACATATGGATTTCCTTCCTGCCACAGACGGGCAGCTCTTTTCCGTCCTAGGTGACCCTGTAACTTGTTTTATCACCCAAGTCACTGACGAAGAAGTTTCATCTGTGCTGGGTGCTCTCCGATGTAAAACATCCACAGGGTACGATAACGTTCCTGCTAGCTTGCCAAAGAAGTTCCGCCACTTGCTTGCTAGTATCATCGCTGACCTTGTCAATGAGATGTTTACTAGTGGCGTCTTTCCCAAGGAACTAAAAGTAGCTCGAGTTGTACCCATATATAAAAAGGGTTGCAAACTCCGTCTTGCGAACTATCGGCCCATTGCCATATTGTCTGCTCTGAGTACGGTGATTGAAAGACTTGTGTTGAGGAGGCTTGAAAGTTTTTTGAAAGATGCAATATATTAACTACATCCCAGTTTGGCTTCAGAAAAGATAACTCCACGACGTTGGCTCTCGGTAATGTCACGGAAATAATTAAGCACAACATAGATTCGAAGCTGCTCACTGTGGGCATCTTTGTTGACTTGCCCAAGGCGTTCGACCTGATCGATCATAACCTCTTACTGCTAAAAATGCAAAAGTACGGAATACGTGGGGTTACCTTAGAACTAATTAAGAGCTATCTTACTGACACAGAGCAGTTCGTAGCAATTGGAAAGCACGTGTCACAACGCAGCCTCTGCGGAACCGGCGTACCACAGGGCTCGATTTTGGGCCCCTTTTTATGCTTGGTCTTTATTAATGACTTGCCAAACTACCTGCATGAAAGCTGTGTCCTATACGCGGATGATACGAACATCTTCGTCGAGAGTAAAACACCTGACGAGCTGTTTAAGCGAGCGAACAACGTGCTTGATACATAACTAAATGGCTCTCGAGCAACAAACTTGTTCCGAACTTCGCGAAATCAAATGACGTTGTGTTTTGCCCCTCTCAAAGCCAGCTACAGTTCGACAACTATCACCTCTACTTCTCTTCACACTATCAAGAGTACAGCAAACGGAGTTTCTAGGCGTAATTCTAGAGGAACACTTAAACTGGAACAACCACATCCTTACAATTCGTAACAAGACGTGCTCTGGGCTGTACGCAATATCGATTCTTTTCCATACACACTCTACTTAACATTTATTATGCATTAGTACATTCCCACCTTAACTATGCATTGGAGGTATATGGTGTTACCTTCGCCCGCTATATCTATTGCAAAAAAGGGCGCTATGTATATTACTGCAAATATCGCCGAGAAACTCAATCTCGTTTGCATTTAACTTGCTATCCGTCATGGACATTTTTACCTTAATAAAGTACAAAGTCTGCTCACTGGTACATAAAATAATTCATGACAATAATGTTACTCATATTGTCTCATTTTCTCGTTATTCCTCCACCTGCAACTTACGAAGGGATGAGTGGATGGTCAAGCTCCCTGTCCCGCGTACGAACTACGACAATTTACCCTAGAGTATTACGGTGGAAAGGAATGGAACACCTTACCTATAACGATAAGGCGAGAACCCAATTATACTGTCATTAAAACACTACTTAAGCCATATCTCATGTACAAAATGCAATAACAAATCGTTTAAATGGTCTCCTACCCCATGCTGCATGTCGTACTTTCCTTAAAGGTTATTTCTATGTGTTGGAATTGTACTTGTAATTTCATCTGATGTTGAGAGCACTTGATGTAACTTTACTTTGTTGTTATGGCCTACTGACTTGCTGACTGCGGATTGCACCACAGGCCTCCTAGCAATCCTGTTAATTACACTGTACGCAATTCTACTGTTGCAAATAAAGATTCCTCTTCTTCTTCCTCTATTTCTAATAGACCGGGTTTCTAATAGTCCGTTACTTTGTTTTCACCAGGGTTCGGAACCGTTATTTTCTTCGGTTCGAGTTCAGCTCCGCTGCAGCGCAAAATATCGGTTCGAGCCAGTTACGGTAGCATACTGTACTCTCTATGTTCACTCATCGTATAGAATCTGTTACATCCTGCTCAGGGACTGGCCGTTATTTCCACAACCGAAAATGAGAACTTGTGGATGCTGGATGACAAAAACTGCTTACAAGGAAGTGAAGTGAAATAAGTATTAAAAGTGAAGCGAAATAAAGTGACACACAAAGCAACTGAGTATTGTGTTACATTGAACATACACTTGAACAGTGTCACACAACACGCCACATTCATTTTGCATAAACGTCTTTGCTGTAATTTTTCTTTTTGCTTTGTGCTGGGAAAAGAACGCACGCCGAATTGTCCGTTCTTGGAGATGTCCGTTCAGCGGAACGCCCGTGCACCGAAACTTCCGCACCGAAATGTCCTTGGCGGAGTCCGCCCATTTGGTCGAACGCCGTTTGATCGAAAGACGTTTGTTCGAAGAGAGTTGAAAACCTCGATGTAGTGTGTCGTCCGCACTTCTTTTTCTGCAACTTTTAACTCGAGCATACGGAGCAGGCAATCAGTGTCCTCTGCATTTTTATTTATTTATTTCTTTTTGCAGCCGAAGAAGGGATACCATTGGTCATTTGCAGCCTTCTGTCATTTACGAACAGCACAGCTGAATGGAACAGGGGGAAGAATCGAAAAAAAAAAAAGAAGAAAAAGAAAAAGCGAAAGCCACTCGAAGTCTGTGGATGCTAAGAAGGAAAATTAGAATACTCTGCATCTGCAGTCCGGGATCAATACACATGCACGCTATCCGAATAATAGAGAAAGTACAACGATCTGCTGCCCTACTTATCTTGTCGATGTTACGGAGGACTTCTTCAGTTACATGTATGTGCAACAAGGAGGGTCAGTATTTAAATACATTGTAATGAAAATAGTACTTAAAATATTAATACATGTATTTATAATTTGTATTTAAATACAGGCTTGAAAATTGTATTTATAATTATATTTCAATACAAATTTTTCGGTATTTACTTTGTAAATGGTTTATAAATGCCGCATTTTTCGGTGTATAACGCGCACCTCTAAAAAGGGCCGAATTTGAAAAAAAAAGGGGGGGGGAAGAATCCGGCGAACCAGTAGGACACATATTGAAGAAAGCGGCCTCGGGTTGGAAGCAGCCGATAGTCTGTGCTTCTTCTGGGCACCCTTCTTATCGCTGACAGCATATTTAAAAGGAACGATCTGGGAAAAACGTTTGATGTATAACACGCGCCGCACAATAAACCAAGGCGATGTATCATATATATACAAGTGAAATATATATTCTATTCATCATATATGCATATGCTTTATTTGAAATGCATTCAGACAAAGCCGTTAAACTCCGGTGCAACAGAGTCAGTGTCATGGTATACGTACTATAGCCTCCTCTCCGCTTTCGGTTTCGCGTCCCTTCTCAATCATAGCCTCATAGCTTCTTGGGGATTTCGGAGGTATCATCTGCTGTGATTCTGACGGAAGACTGAAGCATTTTACTACCCTATCAGTTTTTAAAGCGTCAAGCCATGCACACTGTGGAAGAGGCTAGCATTTGCACGTCACCGACCTGAAAAGGAACTCTGCAGGAAAATATTTCCGTGTATAACGCGCGCCGTTAGATAACGCGCAGCACCTCTTCAGAAGTTCAGAGAACTTTTTTCCTGTATAACGCGCGCGTTATACACCGGATCATACGGTACTCCTAAATACGCAAGATACTGACTCATATCTTAAAGTTACCCTGCATTTGACCTTTCGGTAAGAAGGGCAAAGCAGAGTTTGGAGAGACGCGCAGTCATACTCTGTTTTCGCAAGCACGCACATGCGACAAACGATTTTAGATGGCCAGATTTTCACTGTTGTTGCGGACAACGGTCGGGACTACCCGTCTACCTTTGTTGCGGATTGATTTCGTCTTTCTCTTTTAATCGCATTCATAGAAGACGAGAACGATGAAGGGAAAGTGTGTGTGCCTTATAACGCGTGGAACTCTACGATTGGTTGTGAGTTCTGGATATTCAATTGCTATACTGTAACTATAGCTAGCCTGATGAGATAAAAGTTATGAGTACGTGTCGAACTGGTCTCTTGGTCTTTTATTGAACATAATTACTGGTGCCGAAACCCGGGAAGTCTGCTCTACAACGACAGTTTGCAGGATCGAGGGAAGGATAGTTCCCACGTCAAGAGATCGTCATTAGGTTGCAGCGATGGAACGTCTCAAAGCGAAGAGGAGCGCGCGCCGCACTCGGACTACTAAGACCATCAATGAAGCGACAGCGGCGCTTGCGGATGTGGACTCCTCGTCAAGACATATAGCTCATTACTGGATAGACTGGTTGCCAGCGGTAGGGAGCTTTGCCTGCTAGACAAGGAGATCGAGCCCCTTGTTGCGGACGAGCAGGTAGGTCAGTATGCCACTGTACTGGAATACGAAGACCATGTTATTCGAACAACGGCCTTGATGAAGGCGAAGATTGAGGACGTCACAGCGGCCACTCGAAGCCCCATGGTAGCGTCCACACCGTTAGCGGGCACAAGAACGAGCGGTGAGATGTCCAGTAAGATACGACTACCGAAGCTGCAGCTGGCAGGCTTTCCGCGGGGATCTTGCTCAATGATAACTCTTTTGGGAACAGTTTCGAGTGGCTATCCACGATAACGGTGACCTCTCCAGCTGCGGAAAGTTCCACTACTTGAGAACTCTGCTGTCTGGTCCTCCTGCAGCAGCGATTGCCGGTTTACAGGCAACGGAGGGATGTTATGAGGATGCGATCGACGTATTGACCCGTCGCATTGGCGATCGCAAGAAAATCGAGCAAGAGCATCTCGGAAAGCTACGGTCGCTCCCTGGAGTATCTTCGTCGAACGATGTTCGTGGACTTAGACGCTTTATGGCCACATGGAGACGCATATGCGAGGACTTAAGGCGCTTGGAGTTTCACCGACGATGTATTCCACATTGCTGGCAGACATCCTATTAAAGGCTCTATCCAAGGAGATGACGGTAGACTACTATCGTCGGTCCACCGACGGATCCGGGCACACGCGTGAGGGTCCTGAGTAGAGGACCTGATGACACGGTCACCACTTCGACAGACCCATCTACTGGCCTGGAGAATGAGACTAATAATAATAATAATAAGTTTATTCACACTACTGTGAAAAGGGGTAAGCAAAAAGCCGCGGAGGCGGCTTGACGAGGCTCGCCCCTTCAGTACAACAGTGCAGCGAAAATGTAGTGCAACTCGCACTTAAAAAAAATAATAAAGAACATCACAACTATAAGTATAAAAGTCTCAATTCACATACATGACATCCTATCATACACAACATACTCCCAATACACTCCGAAAAATTAGGCCAAAATTGCAGTCAGATTAGTGAGACCATATCACATAAATGCATAACGTAACAATACTCCCTACGCACACAGAAAATAATGAAGATATCTTTCTTACTGCTAGAGACTACGTCGATATTAGCACTTTCCGCACCATTCAAAAATCGAGGAACAGTGTACTCAAGAAGTTGTTTACCATAGTTGGTTCGGAACCTGGGAATATTCCATCTAGGACTAGGTCGAAATGGGTATGATTGTGCTGTGCGTGTCATGCGAAATAGTTTAAGAAACGAATTATTTGAGTTTGTGACAGATGTACGATACAGCGTAGATAACCTATAATAATAGAGTTTAAGAACATTAATTATGTTGTGTTTACTAAATAGCCCTTCCGTTGTGTGGAGCCGTGGAAAATTCTCAATGAAAGATGAAGTCACTGAAAAGGTTAGCCAGCTGTAGGACTCGAACCAACAACTTCTGAATTACCGGTCCAGGGCTCTACCAATTGAGCAAAGCTAACACGCTTTCTCAGCGACTTCCAGGGTGCGTCATCTGAAGGGACAAACCAGTCACTCTCTCTCACTCATCCTTTCTGTGGTATTAATAGGAATCCAAAATCACTTCCCACACCCCAGACTAAATGACAATAGTTCAGATGCGATTGGATTAATGCATTATAAATTATTTTGACCATTCTTGGTGTCAATAAAATCTCAAAATGTCAATCTGCATCTATATAGCACACCAATAACCCTCGCTATTTTCTGCCTGACATATTCAATATGACAGGACCAAGACATTACATATGTGAAGTACACTCCTAGCCTCTTTACATTTCTACACATTTCTATCACGTCACCCCCAATTTTAACATCACGCGTCAAAACCACTTTCCTATTTTTGGGTCTAGAAAGTACTACCTTAGTTCTCTTGGTATTTATTTTAAGACGGTTTTGCCTGTACACACATTGATAATTTACCAAGGAGTATGTTTGCCTCGTGAACCAAACGATCGCCGTCAATGCCGGTGAGGAGGATACTGGTATCATCTGCATAAATAACAGAAGTGATCCCAGCGGTACACCGCCATGAATTTTCATAGCCGAAGATACAATATGATTGAGAACAACACATTGATATCAATTATTTAAGTACGAGATTAAGAGTGACAATGCATTGCCTCTTATACCATAACATTGCAATTTGTACTCCAAAATTTTATGATCTATGGAGTCGAAGGCCTTCGAGAGGTCAAGAAAGACTCCTGAAGTTCAATATTTATTTTATTATATTGTATCGAAGATAGAAGATTCGAAGATATTGGATTTCCTCCGTCTTGAAGTGGAGAGCAGGGAGAGGAGTTTTAATGTCAGCACGAGGAAAGATGAACCCAGTCCAACGCAGTCCAAGAGTCATCAATCCAGAATAACTCAACCAGCAGCTGCTATGCTGCACACGGCAGCGAAGACGGAGAAAAGGTGCATCTTCTGTAATGCAGAAGGGCATGAAACTGGTAACTGCATGGCGTCCGTAGGTCTGCAGCAAAATAAGAAAATACTCGCTTCCGAAGGTCGTTGCTTCAAGTGTACTGTCAAGGCCCATCGCGCCAACGACTGCAAGCGGAAGATTGCTTGTTCATTGTGCAAAGGCAGAAGACGTTTATCCGGCAAGATGTCTCCAGGCGAATGAATCTACAAGTGGTCGAAGAGCTAGATATGATAACACATTCGGTGAGGCCTCAGCAGTAGCAAGTGCTACTCGCCGCAGAGTGGTTGAAGTACGACTGCGAAGTCAATACGACCAGAGGGAGCGCTGCATCGAAGCAGTCGAGATCCCCTTCATCTGTAAGGACATCGTGGTGCCTCCTCCAGACGACGCCCCAGTCAAAAAAAAAAAAAAAGGAATGGGTCCAATTGGAAATTTGAATTGGTACCAATAGGACTCAACTGGACCAACACAAAAGCCAACTGGATTTTTTAATTCCAACTGGACGTCCAGTTGGAAATTTTAAAACCAATTGGGAAGTCCAACTGGCTCCTTGGACTCCAGTTGGACAGCCAATTGGAAAGTCAAGGTCCAATTGGAAACTGCAATTGGAATCAACTAGACCAATACAAAAACCAATGGGGACCAACTGGGCACTTCAGTTCCAACTGGGCTGCCCAATTGGAATTCATAAACGAAATTCCAACTCCAGCCGGCTTCCTGGCCATATTAGTTGTATACTGCTCAGTCAATGTTGAACTGGATAAGCAATTTGACGCTGGAGTCACATGCGGTTCATGCTAATTGGTAACTGAAATTCCAATACTCATACTTCTGTCACATCACATGCTTCAATTGACCACCGAATTTGACAAACTGGGCCTTAGTTACTTTGTAATAATTAACCAAGGTTTAATTTCCTAAGTTCCAATTGGACACACCACCATTGCGAACTGGAAATCCAACTGGCACTCCCAATTATTTTTCAAATTTTAAACTGTCATCACGTAAACGTTCCATACATGTTGCCGATACGCGGGGATGGTGATTCAAAGTATATAATTAAACAAACTAGTTTGTGCATCACAAAACACCCAGATCATCGTCATCAATTAAAATCAACCCTCCGAAAAAAAAAAAAAAGAAAACGGCCGCCATGTTCTGAGTGATATCCAGCCGATATATTGCAGCCATCCTTTTTTGTTCATTTCGTGATACCAATTCTTGACCTAGTGCAGATACAATGTACTTGAATATATCGCAATAATTAATTAGGCGTATATCAGCAAAAACAATTTATTTTGATCTTGTTTATATGCCATGATCGCTGCTGTTTACGAAACTGTGGTGTAAAGCGGCTGGCTGCTACTGGCATTTTTGAATCCGCGAGCGACCAACAGCCACGAGAGACTCGGTGACATCTCAGCCGCGTAATTCAGTGCGTTCGTGATAAATGACTACCCCTGAATACTAACCGTGTGCTCGTAAACATTAGTATCCATGCCGTCGTCGACGTTATACTGACACGACAGACCCGGACGTCAGCTGCGGCTACCACCGCCCACCGATCCGGACTCATAGAGGTATGTTCGCTTCTGTCATTTCGTTGTTATAACTTATAAATCCGACCCAGTCGAAACGTTCTGACATTCGGGTGTGATTTCGGTTTGTGTCGACACACCGCACGTGACATTTGACTATTCCGCTAAAGTCAAACAGAAAATACATTTGCGTGTACGCTTCGGGGTTCCGGTACGGCACATATTCAGGCAGAGTCCTTGTGCGTGCATTTTAATAATCGTCGTGTCCTTTTCTGTCGTCGTGTTCTGTCTTTCGCCCAGCGCTTGGGATTTTAGACGTTCCACAGATGACCATCGGGCCACACTGATGATTTTACAATGTGGAAATCACTTTACTTTCCTCTCAAATCTATTTAGATTTCATATAGAGTTTTTGCACATGACAGTGCCTAAAACGTTTGCTAGAGGAGGTAGATACTACTGAACATGAAGGCAGCACAGCGCTACAGCTATGTGTACAGATGTACACTGAACATATGCTAATCCTGTTCATGCTTGTATATACTTTCAGGGCTTGAAGGGACACTGAAGCACTCCAGTGGAATAGGTGATACTGTACAAAAAGGTAAATACTATCGAATATGAGGGTAACAGCAGCACAGTATGCTTTGTTGGCAGCTCGACAACCAAGCATGTACCCAAGCTCTAATTGCCGAATATGTTTTCAGGCCTTCAAGGGACACTGAAGCACCCTATTGATATGTCTGGCGGCACAGTTCAGCTCTCCATCAATATGCTACTATACAGTCATTAACTCAAGTAAAAAAAGCCGTATAATAAATTCACATCTATTTTCCACCATCTCCTAGCAGTGTATTTGTGCATTGTACTATTTCTTCGTCGAGGCGACAACAAAGTGTCGACAGCAGTCAGTTGCATAGTACACCTTTTTGTCAGTCGGCTCATATTCGATAAACACTTGTTTCGAGTTGGGTTTACCAAATAAGCTTACCATTTGGGTTTATTTTGATGACGAGTAAGGTACCAGTCAGTAAATCACGAGTTGCCAGTTATTCCTCACTAGGACACAAATAGCTTTCAAATCGCTGCATCCAAAGGCTGCATAAAACCCACTGGATTGATCTAGGAGGCCAGTTGGTGCCAAGTGGTGCAAATGGTCTGGTTACCTGGAACTCATTGTATCGACCTGGGAGGTCAGTTGGTGCAAACTGGTCCAAATGGTTCGGTTGGCTAGAACCCATTATATCGAGCTGGGAGGCCAGTTGGCACCAACTGGTCCAAATGGTTCGGTTAGCTAGAACCCATTGGATCGAGCTGGGAGGCCAGTTGGTGCCAACTGGTCCAAATGGTTCGGTTGTCTAGAACCCATTGGATCGAGCTGGGAGGCCAGTTGGTGCCAACTGGTCCAAATGGTTCGGTTGGCTAGAACCCATTGGATTGAGCTGGGAGGCCAGTTGGCACCAACTGGTCCAAATGGTTCGGTTTGCTAGAACCCATTGGATCGAGCTGGGAGGCCAGTTGGTGCCAACTGGTCCAATTGGTTCGGTTGGCTAGAACCCATTGGATCGAGCTGGGAGGCCAGTTGGTGCCAACTGGTCCAAATGGTTCGGTTGGCTAGAACCTATTGGATCGAGCTGGGAGGCCAGTTGGTGCCAACTGGTCCAAATGGTTCGGTTGGCTAGAACCCATTGAATCGAGCTGGGAGGCCAGTTGGCACCAACTGGTCCAAATGGTTCGGTTGGCTAGAACCCATTGGATCGAGGTGGGAGGCCAGTTGGTGCCAAATGGTTCGGTTGACTAGAACCCATTGGATCGAGCTGGGAGGCCAGTATGTTTTCAATTGGTAAGTGTTCGTGTGCCAGTCAATTGCAATGGGGGCGCCAGTTGGATCCAGTTGGATGATACCAATGGGCGGACATGTACAAGATACTCAAAAATGTATTTAAGATAAGATAATAAATACTAACGTTAGAATGTAATCAAGATAGAGTATAAATACATAAAAATTAAAGTAATTGAAATAGAGTACAAAATACTTCAAAAAGTATTTGAAGTACAATTAAGATACTATTTATCCTTGAACGCAAAAAGTCACCGGTCACTGGTCAATGTCGCCGCAAACTAGTCGCCGCTATGTGACGTGAATCACCTAAACCCCGCGCACTACGCAAGCCGCCGCTGTGTGATAAACAACAACAACTTTATTTTCGACCTTGGAGAGTGGGGAGTTTCATCGCCACAGGCGATACTCTACCCCATTGCTGGATGGAATGGGGGGAACAAAATAACGAGCCCCTTCACAGTAACGATCGAAGTCCGATGGTGTCCAGAAATGTCAGAAGATCTTTGAGCGCAGAGCGTTGCTGGGCTGGATTGGGCCAGGGACCAAGCAATTTCGATAGGGAGAAAGGGCGAGAGTCCAGCTGACGAAGAGACTCGGAGAGTGGTTCGGGAAGGTTCGTAGTGAGGGCAATGAAGAAGAATGTGCTCCAGATCCTCAAGAGCACCACAGTGGCAGCAGGTGGGAGAGTCAACTTGTCTCAAGCGGTAACGCCACTGAGCTGTAAAGGCCACATCGAGGCGCATTCGGTGGATTAATGCAGCATCTTGACGAGAGGTGTTTCGTGGCATGCGGAAAGCGAATGTGGGATCAACTCTGTTCAATATAGAGGGGGGAAGAATGTCGGTTGTCCGTTGGCGGGAAGCCAGGGGTGTCACTAGGCGTCGCAGAATGGAACGGCGGTCTCCTCTCAGCAGAACAATACGGGTCCGTTTCCGATACGAGAGTGCTGCTTCTGCGGCGCTGTCGGCCTGCTCGTTCCCCACGACACCACAATGGGCTGGAACCCACTGGAGAACTAGCCTGTGGCCTGCGGCGTAGATAGTGTGGTAAGCCATTAGCACGTCTGTGACGAGGGGTGCGGATGGGCCTCGTATGCCGGAATTTTCAATTGCTTGAAGGGCAGATTTGGAGCCTGTAAAGACTGCCCATTCCCGGGGTGGAAAATCAGCGATGTGTTGTAGAAAGAAAAGGATGGCGTAGAGTTCCGCAGCTGTGGAGGAGGTTGGATGTGAGAGGCGTCTTCCGTGCACGACGCCTTCGGATGGAATCACGAAGGCTGAGGCGGACTTGTTGTTTCGGGATGCGCCATCAGTATATGCTGCCGTAAACGTAGAAAACTTCGCGTCTACCAGAGCATGAAAATAGGCTCGGAGGACTTGAGGGGGGACCTGATCTCTTCTTTCCAGAAGGTTTGGGAGGCGTACAAAAGTAGGCGGTACCGGTAGAGACCAGGGGGCTTCCGGCGGTATAGTGTCCTTAGTTATGAAGCCAGTGAGAGTCTGGCGTGTCCTCTGCGCTACTCGATAGAAGTCGCTTTCAGGGCGGTATCGAATTTTCCTGAGTAGCGGGTGGCGGGGAATGTGAGCACGCAAACGGAGGTAGTGCCGAGCCGTTTCCCGTTCACGGAGAACTTCAATCAGGAGCTCACCACGCTGTGTGATAGGAGTCAACATAAGTCCCAAAAAGATGACAAAGAGATACCACATAACTCCACTAAGTATATGTGACAAAGAACAAAGCAAACTTCTAGCAGGTGCCTGCTCGGCAAGGTCAGATTTCGGCGTCACCATGTCAGGGCACACATATTAGAACCCTCACTCGCCAAGGATTAGTGCACACGGGGCAAGATCTCTAAATGGAGACTCCCAAGAAGGGCCAATGTTCGGGTCAAGTCCGAGGGACTCAGGGAATTTCCACTGAACAAGCAGGATAATGGAAAGACAAGACACAGAAAGGTTGAGAGGGAGATCCAAAATATGTAATTAGAGTATTGAGTAGAAAATACCATAAAATGTATTTTAAATAGAGTACAAATACACAAAACAAAAAGTATTGAGTAGAGTACCAAAATACCACAAATTGTATTTAAAATACAGTATTTTAAATACAACACTCCAAATACGTACAAGTCTGCCAATGGGTAGCCGAAAACACAAGTGGAACCAATTGAGCACAACCAGTTGGTACCAATTCGGAATTTTCCAACAGGACCCATTCATTTTTTTTTGACTGGTAGAATACACATACATAGAATACACATAGAATAGCATACACATAGAATATTGTGAAGGGGCTCGTTATTTTATTCCCCACATTCCCACCAGCAATGGGGTAGAGTATCACCTCTGGCGGTGAACCTCCCCACTCTCCAAAGTCAAAATAAAGTTGTTGTTTCGAGAATACGGTAGAGAAGGAGGACAAACGCTACAAAGTCAGTCTACCGTGGAAAACGAGTAGCACTGGTCTCGGGGATAATCGAAGGGTGGCGGAACGCAGGCTTGAGAATCTGGTGAAGTTACGCTCCAACTTCAACCGGCTGTAAGACTACGACGGAGCCATACGATCGTATCTAAATCAAGGACATGCCGAAGTTGTCCACGAGGTCAAACCTACGTTCTCGGAACATGTATATTACATGCCTCATCAAGGAGTGTTCCGTGAGTGTTTCGCGACCACCAAGCTAGGAATCGTGTTCGACGCTTCATCCCACGCTCCAGACAGTCACCCGCTAAACGATTATCTAGAAAAAGGACCGAAACTTAACAATGAATTGCTACGACTGCTACTGCGCTTTCGTACGGAGAAGATCGCTCTCGTAGCAGACGTAGCAAAAGCATTTCTACAGATAATCGTAAAAGAAGAGGACCGTGATGCACTCCGTTTTCTTTGGTTTCAAGAACATCCACGAGCAGAAGGGCCTTTGCCAGCGTTAGAGGTGTGGAGAATGACTCGCGTGCCTTTCGGTACGGCTTCAGTCCTTTCCTCCTGTCAGCAACAATCTTATACCACTTGAGTCACGTGGAAGGACATCTGGAAGAAACGGCCAAGAAGTTAGCAAAATCCTTCTATGTAGATAACTTGCTAACAGGGGCACCAAACAAAGATGAAGCAAAGCGAATCTACGTAGAATCCAAGGCTATTATGAAGTTGGCTGGAATGGATCTGAGGAAGTGGGCGTCGAATTCTCCAGCTCTTGATCAGCTGTTCGAAGAACAAGAGTGTACAGGACAGAACTCTGCAAGTACAGAGACGAGACTTTTGGGACTACTGTGGGATCGTCAGACCGACCGGTTGAAGCTTGCGGAAACGAGCCAACTTCACGGTCTTGCCTCGAAGAAGACTACGAAACGAATCGTGCTTCAAGTCTCTGCCTGTCTTCGACCCATTGAGCCTTGCCTCTCCATTCACGATACGCGCAAAAATACTCTTTCAACGCATTTGGCAACTCGGTATTGAATGGGATGAAGACTTGCCACCGGCAATGACGATGGAGTGGATCAGCTGGTACGAGGAGTTGCCGCAAATACAGAGACTGGAGGAACCTCGCTACGTAACGAGAGGAATCAAGGATTGCTTGGACGATGTCCAAGTGCATGTTTTCAGTGACGCAAGTCCATCTGCGTACGGAGCCACGATTTACGCTCGCAACGAAAGTGGCGAAGTTACCGTGACACTTATGATGGCGAAGTTCCGTGTGGCACCACTGGAAACTCTCACACTGCCCCGCTTGGAGCTGATGGGAGCACTCATCGGATACCGTATCTAGCTCCCTCCCGCCGCGACCATGGAAGTACTTCTTGTGGACAGGTTCCAGCATCGTGTTGTACTGGATTAAGGGCTCAGCACTTCGATGGAAACCGTTCGTTCGAAATCGAGTCATGGAAATTCTTTCTGCATGCGTATCTCATTATCTTGGTCAGTGTATGTATGCAACTTTTCGTTACTTACGTTTCGTGTATGAATGAGAATTCTCATTTCCCGTGGGAGGATGTTGCGGATTGATTTCGTCTTTCTCTTTTAATCGCATTCGTAGAAGACGAGAACGATGAAGGGAAAGTGTGTGGGCCTTATTACGCGTGGAACTCTACGATTGCTTGTGAGTTCTGGGGATTCGATTGCTACAGTGTATGCGGGCTATTGCTAGCCTGACGAGATAAATGTTATGCGTAAGTGTCGAACTGGTCTCTTGGTCTTTTATTGAACAACCTTGTTGTACGAAGCATCATCGTCAAATTTAATACAAGCCTTTCTTCATCGGCACCTGTGGAGAGGTGTTCTCGTTTGCGAATCTGATTCTACGGCTGAACAGAAGATACCAAGAAGATGCAGTCTTCGAAAAATTTCAAATGTTAAATTCGCCATGATAAATAAAAAACAAATATTGTTCCTTGCTTATTTGTTATGATCATTATTATTTCACAAACTCAAGATGGCATCTTCCTCACAGTATATATGGTAGTAGCTATGGTATTTAAATACTGTATTTATATTTTGTATTTAAATACTCACATTGAAAAGTATTTATGCATAGTATTTAAATACCTCTTTCAACAAAGAATTTTGTATTTATATTTAAATACTCAAAAAATGTATTTATGCCCATCTCTGATGTGCGATAAGTAAATTTAGATTCACTTGCACATAGGTGCAAAGTAAAGAAAACTAAAACTGTTCTTTCTCCTATACAATGGTTAATTAATTACGAACATTAATGACACATTGTTAAAATTTGTCCACGTTCAACGCGAATAATACCCCAGTCAGACGGCATGCTCGAAGGACTTCGGGGAATTGTCATTTGCAAAAAATGACCTCTGACAGCCGTGTCAGACGGCAGCTCGAAGGACCTTTCTAAGAAATGACCATCAACGCGAAAGGAGGCCCCAACGACATTTGAGGAGCAGAAAGGAGCAATCTCGAGAACAGTGTTATGCCATTGTACCCTCGCGCCCAACGGGCCTCATCAGCCCTATCGTCAAAAGCGCGGCATTTGTCCTGCTTGAACAACCATCACGTTGTGAGGGTCGGCGTTGTTACTGTTATGAATTTGTTTCCTTTGACGTTGTCATCCCTGTTTTTATCGCCTATGTGGCTTGTTTCGCCAGCACCGTGTCAGCGTCTTATCGCTTACCCAGCGTTCGCGTCTCTACTGTCGTTTGTTGTTCGCCACCACCTATCACCTCGTTACACCCGTCACCGCTTGTAATGTCTCATACCGAGGGCATCGGTCTCACGCCATCTCGTACAGAGGACACTGCGAAGGCAGGAAAGCGACCTCGCGCTATGTGGACCAGCGATGAAATGAGAGCACTCGTCCGAATATGGGGAGACAAGATCGACGAATTACGCAGCCAGAAAAGGAACGCCAGTGTGTACGAGGCAATCGTGAAGGAGCTGGCAGCTGTCAATATAACAAGGACTCGCAAGCAGGTCCACACAAAAATCGAGAATATGACCCAAGAGTACCGGTAAGCACCTTTTCATACGAGCTTCTTGAAGGAGAGCCAGAGTGCCTATAGCTTTGTGCCATTTGACAGGAAATACTGCAGGGCAGGCACAGGCTCAGCAGGCATATCTTGGCCGTACTACTGGGCCATACGTGCGTTCCTAGGGTGCCTACCAGTTAATGACCAGAGCCTTGCACAGGAGTCGACGTGCTGGGAGGTAACTGCTACAGGAGCAACTCATCAGGAGACTGTAGAAGAGGTACGCCATCGTCTACAGAAAATTTCCGTTTTTGAATGCGTTACCTACGTTTCCAACTTCTCAAACCTTTGATTTAGATGAAGCCGGAGAGGCGTTTTTGAAAGTTTTCATTTCGTGCAAAATTCTGAGTTTATCCGAGGATTAGAATGGATGGGAAATAAGCCATCAACTTCGTACCTTTTTGGCCAAGTCATCGCACACATATGACCATGAAACAAAGCAGAAAGTGCAGACTGACCACTTTCCTCCCCCCTCCCCCGATTATTAACCTCACAGTGAGTAGGGTTGGCCTGTGTTGTATCATGTCATGAGGGTGAGGACGGTAAGCGCATGTCGTCTGTGAGCTGCAAACTTCTTGTAGAGAAAGGTAAAAAGGAACGTGTTGGGGGGCTAGAACTGAACATGGTAAACGAACATGTGAATGAACACAAGGACAGAAGTCCACACCTGTCCTGTGTCGTTCGTCCATGTATACTGTTGAGTTCAGTTACGACGTTTCGGTGTCAGAAGTGAAATGAAATTAATTTTGTGTTCTGTAGATCATAAATGACATGCAGGATAGACGTGAACTTGGCAGAGAGAACACATATTCTGATGAGCCTGCACAGGTTGGAGCACCAGCCAGCTTGCAGCCCCCACCTGAAGGAGAGGCCTCGCCAGCCATGGTGTCACACTGCAGTACTCCAAGACAGAGATCAGGCTCTGCAAGTGATGACCTGGATGCCAGAGTGCCACAAAGAAAGCGACCACGGAAGAACAATGACTTTCTGAAGGAAATTCTCGCTAAACACAAGGCGATTCGTATTGAAATGGCAGAAGCAAGGGCAAGGGACTTCCAGCTACGTCAGCAGCAGGTTGAACTCATGCGCGAGGCTAATGCCATGCAACGTGACCTCATTACATGTATGACCAACTTTTTCCAGACATAAATGTGCAAGTTTCAAATGATGCGACATGTCAGCTCCCTTACCTACACAACATCTAGCTATGAAAACACAAAGCTTTTTATTTTCACAGTTGATATGAGTATAATGAATAAATGAAAGTTGGGTGGGTGGCAGGGTGCGTGAAGAATATAAATGAATGATAGGAAAGGGGGGAAAATAAGTGAAGAGGCCCCCGCTCAGAAATGGGAATTATAAAATGACAAAAGAAACACGACTGCAGTGTCTCGTAATCACAGCTATGGTGGAAATCTATTCTTCCTATCTATTCCTCCCTCTGATGGAAATAATATGCCAGCGCATTTCGGACACTGACGGCACGTCCTTCTCTGGCAGTGCACTGGTGGCCTGGTTGTTCGATTCCGGTCATGTCTTCCTGAACAACAGTCATCCACCGTTGGTCCACCTGATCGCTAAATCCCTCACAAAAGTTGCGGAGCACACAACATGCCCGGATTGTCATTGGGACGTTCTCAATGTCGTTTTCCATTCGTTTCAGCACACACCGAAACCTTGCCTTTAGACGACCAAAAGTGTTCTCCACTACACGTCTCGCTTGTGAGAGTTGGTAGTTGAACCTTCTTTGTGCTGGTGTCAGCGTTCCAATGTGTGGGAAGGGCTTCATGAGGTTTTGTGTGAGTGGAAAAGCTTGATCACAAAGTATCAGCACTGGGATGTTGACTCCTTGAAGCACCATTCTTGAAGACTCAAAGAGGCTACTTTGGACAAGTCCACACAGGCTCGAACGATGGTACACATGAGAATCATGGCATCGGCCAGGGGATCCAACATTGACGTAACGGAACTGGTACTTGTGGTCTGCAAGGGCGAGAAGTATGATGCTGTACCTGAAAGAGAAATACACCAGTTGACTTGACCCCATTATGACTGGTATTTTTGTATGTAGCCCTTAGCGCCACATCCAATGGTGTGCGCTGTATTTACCGAATACCTCTCCTACGCAGCAAAAATTTCAGTGCGAAGGTTTATGAACGCTTGGTGCTTACCAGCCTTTGTAGTTATGGTAATCTGGAGCAAATTCCTTTGGTGGCGATACAGGAAAGTGGCAGCCATCAAGGGCTCCCATGGCTTGAGGGAAACCAAGTGCGGCCTCAAACGACTCAACTTGACGATTCATTTCTTCTTGTGTAGGCATTCTCACTGCGCCTTTTTCAAGCTCCGACACAATCACGGCGCAGAATTCCCTGAAGATCTCGTTTACAGTTGACCGACCGACGCTGAACAAATTTGCGACCGTTCTATCTTCAGCGGACGAGCCGAGTCGGTAGAGGCTGATTGCGACCCGTTTCTCCACAGGGATTGCTTCCCGCATCGCGGTTGGCAACCTCTCCATCCTTGGTCGGCACACATCAACCAAGTACTTAAACGTTGAAGGGGATACACGTAACGACTGCTTGAAGTTCTCTTCACCGAGGAGCGGAAGAGTCTTCTCGAACCATTTGTCATCCCGCGGATGCATCCAAAGTTGACGATCTATCGTAGGGAACTGGTCCGTCAGCGCAGCTGTCAATAGCATGCTATTCACGAGCATTCGGTCCTCAAGTCTCTCGAGTTCACTTCCAGACGAATCAATTTCAGCGTTAAGTGCCGATATCTCTTGTTGCTTTTGCAAGTACCTGTTTAAAAGGAGTGCTATAGCAATCAGTTGACTACGGGAACCACCACCGCTTGCCGCCATTTTGGCAAAAAGTGGACGTAAACAAACACTTGCGCGCCGCGCTACCTTCGCAGCTGAATGTAGGAAAACCTATAAAATGCGGATAATGGAGTGAAACTGTGTAAACGTATTTAGATCCTATTTAGAGAAGTGCATATGGCTTCTGCATCTTGATTTGTGGCGCACAGACCAACTTCAAATTTCCACAGCAGACAGGGAAAACGAAACCGAAAAAGGGAGCCGGTGAGGGCAGTCAGTTGAGGAGCACTTCTTTCCCGCCTGTCTGGCAGGCGCCCCCGAAGAAAGGTCATTTGAGAGTCCGAAGGCCATTTCTCGCAACTGACATTTCAAATGCTGTCTGACTAGGGTATAAATCATCCGAAAATGTCATTTATTTATTTTATTTATCTGTTTGTCAAAAATGTTTATTATTTGACATGAATTATTTGACAAAGGGTTGGGGGATTAAGGGCTAAAGACACGTATGTCATGTTAAATGTTCCTTAGGATAACGTCATTTAAAACTGAGGCTTCCTTTTGTTCTTTTCTTTTTCTTTTTTCCATCTCCAAAGCTGGTTAACCAATAAAGAAAATCGATCAAACGACCGCTGCCGTTTCGATCAAACGGCATTCGATCAAATGGCTTCCGACCAAATGTCCCGCGTTCGATCAAACGGCTTTCGACCAAACGGCATTCGATCAAATGTCCCGGAACCGTCCTAGACCCGTTCTCCTGTCGTGCGTTTTCGGGAACGTTGACCTAAAGGAAGGAAATGGGACGGGTACATTGGGAGGCAGTTGGGAGAAGCCCATTGTTTCACACCCGAGTATTGTGACGGGGGAGTACGGGGCATAAAGGTATCACCAACGCACGTGTTGGAACGCAGACGCTTGACAGTCGCAAGCGAAGCTGGACGTCCAGTTTCTTGCGACAGAAACGGGAAAGGACGCGTTCCATGTTGATGGTTACAAGTATGTTTTTCAACGGCACAACATGATGCGTACACCACATGGCGATGCAAGGAATATTGGAGCACAAACAATTGCCCTGCTGCCGCTCGGACGTTTGAGAATCATCTCCAGGACGGTGGGCCACTGGTCAGCTACTGGTAAGCCACTGGTAAGCTACATCACATAGCTCTCTATTTAGGCTAGAGACTTCTGCTCAGTATGCAACCTAATGTCCTCCCACTGCGCCACCTGATTTGTTATAGGTAGGGATCACAGTGTGCCGTCTGCAGTGCGAACATGCAAAAAAAAAGGAAAAGAAATAACAAGGAAAGAGCACAAAGACTATACAATTTGGTCACGGAAGGACATATTTTTTATTCCGAAGGGGTGGTCACAAGCTTTGACGCTAAGCGGCGTTAATTTTGTTTCTTCTTTGTGGTGTAAAGTGTGCTACAGTGTATTTTGTGAGCAGTCAGCTCCCCATAGGGACATTTTTGCACTTTTTTCTGCAAGGAACAGCGATGAAACGACGTGATGTGATGGTTTGACGGACATTGTCAGGAATGGGCATGGTTTCTCGATATTGGAATTGACTACTATGTCTCACAACATGACTGGTGCTTGTGTTCAAGGGTATCACCCCCTCATCCTGCTCGCGGAAGAGAGGACAGGATGCGGGAAAGACTAAAACAGAGGACACAAAAGCAGCCACACGCGGCAGCTCTTGAAATTTATAACCAAGAAACTGTGATCCTCGATAGGCTTCACGTAAGTAGAATGCAGAGGCAGTATCCTTAACTAGAACTCAATTACTGTTACTACTATACATCAACGTCATCATGCAAACTTGTAAGGTGTGGTGACAAAAAGCCATCGCAATCGTTTCCAGGAAACAAGGCTCCACATTATCTGTACATTTCTTTACAACAGATCTGGTGGTGTAGTTGTTTCACACAACATTGGAGCGCGCGCTCAGCGTGGTAATGTGGTACTTTTTTGTTGAGTGTTTTTTAGCAGGCAAAAAAAGAAAAGCGTTCGTGTGGAGTTCGTTATTGGAAATACGTACTTGCGATGGCTGTTTCTCAGTGCGCTGTGTAACTTACGCGTTTACACTATGGTTCTAAGGTCAATTATTAAAAAGTCTGTAAGTGGATTATTCTTTCCAATTAACAGCAATACAAAAAGTACTGCGAATCACATTAAGCACCTTGAGTTTTTTTCTAAACCCTTAGTGCATGTTTGCTGCGACACACTGTATATTAGAGCATTAGCACAGTTTACTGAAGAAACAAAGGGAGCAAACACGATACAACAACACACAAATAGATAAAACAACCAAGAAAGGAAAGCCTAAGAAGAATACACAGATCAGCACACTATTTACATCAGGGAAAAAAAAAAGAAAGTAAAGAAGCGCGACACAAAAAATGGGCGACAGCAGCACATTTACAGCTGCAAAATACTGAAAGGAAATAGGATTTTCAACAGTAGAGAAGCTAATATGGGAGTAATGGTGCTTGCTCATTCCAGGTAGGCGATGAAGTTCTCGCCTCGTTGCCATCATATATCATACACTGCAAGGTACGATATACAGAGAAAGGATGATAAATCAGCCTTCCTTGCAACGGCCGGCTGCAGACATCGAATTCAGTGGCCATTAGAGCCGCACAGCCAATGGAAGAAGATGCTTCCTTTTTTAGTGAAGCAAACAACTGCATATAAACCCTATGTTTTTCAGCTGATGAGCAGCTTCTGCTGTTGTCTGAGGCACGAGAAGTGTTTGCCGATGGCACTTTCCTTACGTGCCCTGAACTCTTCCACCAGCTTCTCACCCTGAGTATTGACAAGGAAGGCCTGATCGTGGCATTTCTCTTCTTCAGCACTCGAAGCAGGGAGGATTATGTGTTTGCCTATCAAACGCTGCTGCAGAAGGTGCAGGATAGAAACCTTTCCATCAACCTGGAGTATGCGCACGGTGGCTTTGAGCAGGCCCCCATAGCAGCACTACAGGCAGTGTTCACGCCTGCTTGACATCGTGGATGATATTTTCATTTTGGCCAAGCGGCGTGGCGAAATGTTCAGGCATATGGCTTAGTGACTGTGTACGAGCAGAATGAAGAATTCCGAACCTTTGTTAGGTAAATGATCAGACTTGCTTTCTTGCCTGTCACATTCGTACGCAATGGTTGGGGCACGCTGAAGAGGACTGCACCCCAACTGCCCCTCGTGGAGGAGTTCAAAAGCTATTTCGAAGCTACATGATCAGAGGGCGATACCCCTGTGCAATAATGAATCAGCACGGTAACAGGGGCCTCAGGGTAAACAACACAACAGGAGCATGGGACATGTATGAGTAAGTTCAGTTCTGACAATGCATACGTAAAGTGAGAAAGGGCTAGCCGAAAGGAGAAAGGAGCGTATCGGCATAGACAGGTATTATACATAGAGAAAAGCAACACAACAGGCGCTAGATAAAGAGAGAAGAAGCATAGAAAAAAAAAGAAGCATATATCGGGTGTTTTTCAATATGCTACAAAACCATTAAAGCTACCTAGATGCGGTTTTCGCAGGTGTGTTATAGGGCCGGCGGACAAGTTGTAGTCCGTGATTGTATTTTGAATAATTAATTAAAAATCAACTGGGAAACTTTTTAATTATGGCTTTTGTGGAAAGACTGAAATAGCAGAATTGTTGGTAACCATCTTTTATGCTCATTCCATATTTTACAAATCTCACAACGGTGACATGCCTCTAAGTTCACTCCCAAATTAACCGGAAGCATAGGAGAAGTGGCTGTGAAAAAGCGCGATGTTATACCCACTCTCTACGTTACGCACCCGGACACCAACTGGGGCATATATACAGTGGTGCTGCAATATCTGCTGTTGGTGTCAGTGGCGGCAATAAGAGGACTGTTTGCCCAGCAGCAGACGGGCGTGCTAGTAGCCCTCGCTATGCCCTCTTTCAGGGCCTCCGCCGGTTTCCACATCCTTTTTTGCGAAATTTGGGAGACTAATAATTCGAAGGACATAACCGTGTGAAGGAGACAGCCCACGTAGCAAGTAGTGCAATGGAGCGGGAAAACGTTCCCTGTTCCACTCGTAACACCAATAAAAGTGCAAGCAGCACCGTTTTAAGGTCCACAAAGTGCCAGCCACTCTCATTTCAGTCAGGAAGTAGTGTAAGAGGGACCCTCGCTCCACCCTTTTAATTTCCCTCTCAGCGTCACACTAGCTGTTCATAACAGCCTCCCGATGTCACCACGTATTGTTTCTTTTTGTCTGTCTGTCTTCTCTTTCTCTACTATCTACGGCAATCTCACTGGAAGGGGAAACGAAAGGATGGTGCGAGGGTTCCTCTTACTGCGGTTCTTGATGACGAAACGAGCGCAGGTGGCACTTTGTGCCTCTCAAAACTGCCGTTCTTGCACGCGAAAAAATATTAAATTTGGACTGACACGCTGTGAGTATTTACATGGTGCACCGTTTAATCGGCCTATATGAAAAAAAAAATATCTGCATTGCCTTCACAGATCCATTTAAAAACTCTATAAAAAGGCCCTGTATGCAGTATTGTGAAAAATTATGACAGCGAACACTGAGTGGGTGGTAGATGTCATCAGAGCCAACCTGTGGCGGCACCCCGTTGTACCATATAGATGACGAATGACAGAAACTGTCTGTTTCATGTCTTGCAAGCACCCGCTTCTAGTTACCCCTTTTCACAGGTCGGGTTACCTAGTTACCTATCATTCGCACTTTGTGCCCTCTACTAATGCTCACGATAGCAAATTTACACATAGTGACGGGTGAAAACAGGAATTCAAAAGGGCTATAGTACAAATACAGTTGCGGAGAAGATGTCCCAGTAAGCAATCATGGTCACGGAGGGGCAGATGGATGTGACCGCACTCCGAAATCGACGCCAATGGAACTGAGGGGCGTGTGTCCATCTTCATTGTTGCCAACCGTACGCCACATAACCCCCCCCCCCCCCCCCACCCACCCACCCACCCTCAGACGTATAGTGCATATGAAAGTGAGCGAACCCTACATTCACTGGAGCAGAAGAGCAAGGAGGAGCGTGGAAGACGTGAATTGTACACAGTATGGAAAACGCATCACTCGTTAGCAGCACGTCACGGCGTAGAAATGGGTTCCGTAACAGTGCTGCTGAAGTCTGCGTTCGGAACATTAAACGATGAGTAGGAGGTGATGTCGACGTCATGGCCTGCGGTGTCGCCGCTGGCACGGGAGCAGGAACTTGAGAGTCCCAGGAACTTGTGGCTGTGTCACCGCGTTGCTGACGCTGGCTGAATCGTGCTGCAGCGTCCGTTGCCGCAAACCCAGAGAACGGCAAGTGATCGTGTTGCTCTCATGTCACGGCTGGCTGTGGACATGTGCCACATGGTGCGATGAACAGGTGACGAGCCGAAGCCATGAAGGAATCACCTTCGGTCGTATTAGGTACGGTTGTGCTTGAGTCATTGTCGTGATCGGTAATGAGCGAGTCGAGAGTGCCTTGTCGAGCAGTCGTCCTGTTGAAGTGATATCCTAGTCTGTGGTCAGGTGACATTGCCATCAGGTGGGTCTGATGGTCTGGTAATGTTGATGTTGTCAGGTGATGTCAAGCCATCAGCTGAGAGACTCGTGTACATCATCGTCGTTGTCCACAGTTCGCCACGCAGTTACAATAGAAACAGAAGGGATGTGGCATTTGTACAAACTTATTGCATAAAGAAATGCCCCTCCGCAGATTTCGTAGCTTTTTCTCTCTAGCTTCTAGTGTAAGGTGGTCGTAATTCGGGCACATTGGTAAATATTCACAAAAGCTAAAACAAGGAGGAGAGAAACACGGACATATAAGTTTATTTTGCCCTGTCTGCTTTGTGTCGTCATTTAGCGCTTATGTTAAAAGGAATCATACTCTAGGTAAAATGTCAGATGTAATTATCCGTATTAACGTAACCGTTTTGCATTTCATACATGAAAAATTATGTGGCGTGTGCAGAATTGTAATCCGAATATCAGTATAAGCTCTGTGCAGATTCGAATGGCTGACTTGTTTATTAAACAGTTTTATTATATACATGACTTTTTCTTTTATTTTTTTGAGTCACCCCCACTACAATCGATCTCAAGGGAGAGGGATTTCCGCTGTTCCGCAACAAGACGGCACATGGTCAGTGAGGAGCGTTGGGTTGAGATGTTGAAAGTCCTAGCACTAACATCTGTCGCTGTAATAAATTTTATGAAATATTTTAATATATCAGATTTGCTACAGAAAGCTGAAGAGGGTGATCGGCAGGCCACATCCGAACATCTACACTTGCCATGAAGCTCTTCGGTGGATCGAGTCATCCCAACGTATTTGTGCACCTACAAGCAGCAAATGGAGCGGCACAAAGGCAACGGTGCAAAAAGTGGCAAAGGAAGGATGCTGAGATCCTCCAGCTCGAACAGAAACGTTCCACTGGAGAGATCAATACTGATATTTTCTTAATGAGAGCTCGGGCATTTTGTGGGCTCTGAGCACTTCCTTCTCGTGGTCAAGATAACTGCAATGCAGTTTTGTGACAATTTTTACACTTCATACATGTGCTTCATAAGTTTCCAGCCATGATAGTCCTCCATAATTGCGAATAGCTTTGTCATGGTAGTCTGTGATTTTAAATATGCGCGGCATTGTAATGTGGGACATAAAAAATTTCGAAGATTGCAATTTGTATTTGTGAGTACTTTCTACATTGTAACCTACAACTGTAAGTAATTTCAACTGCTTCATCATGTAAATGATTTTGACCTTCGTATCTGTAACTGTAAATTGTATGGCAGGAAATTAAGCGCGTCTACATGTGACTTCCCTTTTGCCAGCGTACTTTGTGTATAAAGAAATGCTACTTTCATGTGAGGATATATGATTTTGGGCGCCAGCGAATCTCCGCCTCCAATCATCTAATTCTAAGAAAGAAGCTTATCAAAGTGATTACTGTATTTCGGTGAGGGCCAGGATTGATGTTGTAGAAGCGAGTGTTTGTAAACTTAGACAGATTTTATTTAAAAAAGGAGCGAAATGCCAAATCAGTTGCTGAGGAGAAAAAAAATATGATAATCAATTGAAAATGTGTGTCTCGCCTTGCACCACTTTCTGGAGAGAAATCGAACTAAATAATTCAACAACCTCACAAGCAGGGTGTCGGAGCGAACCGAAAACCGGAACCGAAAACCGAAAAAAAAACCGCTATTTTGGTGCGAACCGGAACGGAATCGAAACCGTATACATTTTTTTCGCTCAGGAGGGAAACCGAAAAATATATTTAACGGTTTTCGGTCCAAGAAAAAACTTCGCCGGTTTGGACTACGGATAGGCGAATGAGACGTCGTGTGCTCTGAAGTCATGTCATGGATACTATACGAGGGTTACGGTTACGGTGGAATGTATGTCGGTATAGTAAGACCCTTAGGCTCCCTTTGTAATGGTTTATCGTTCGCGCACACACACAGACTTAGAGGTACATGTGACTCTCTAGCAATGTGCCGTAGTGTTCGTTTTAATTTGATCCCCCCCAAGCTCTCCTCAACTAAACAGCGACCCAAGGGGGCTGCATAACAGCTTCTTTATCGGTAATGTCGCGCAACGCGTCCCTTGTTTGAGAGCAGCTAAGTTGAATACATTTACGTATACGCGAGGGCAAGCCCGTGCAAAGTGGCAACTCTTTTGTGGACAGGACACGAAGAAAATAAAACGGAGCTGTCGAGCGCGTTTGTGAGTGAAGGTGTTCCTCGATTTGCGTCGTACTCGTGCGGTGGTGCTTGCTGGCTAGACAGTAGCAACAGACATTCGGATGGGACGCACTGGCTCCAACCCAGCAAGAAAGTACTTTACGTATGACATCACGACAAACAAGTCAGTTTGTAGCATGCGCTTCAAGAAATGAGAAAGCCCATTTGAACAGACAGTAACCTACAGGAACCACGAGCTACCAATTTCACAGCTGTCTATTAATATTAAATACCATGTATGCTGAATAAACGGGTTTACATTTTGTAACATTGATTTTGTTTGTGGGGATGAATATTATCAGCAGAAGCGGAACCGGTTAAAAACCGGTATGAACCGTTATTTTTTTGCTCCGGAGCAGAACCGGTACCGGATCGTTTATGATGTAACCGGAACGAAAACCGGAACGAAAAACGTTTCGGTTCGACACCCTGCTCACAAGCCTCTCTTGCGGAATGAAGCTGATTCAGTGGGTGTCTTTTCATTAACACATCGATGAGTTAAGCTGTCAGAACTCACAAATAATTTCGGCGACACTGGAACCTTGACCTCATGTATACCACCAGGAAAAAGTAAACACACCACAAACTAGTGAAATTCAATATAAAGGCACTGAATCCTACTTACGCCCACCGTATCAAGCGAGCATGTATGCAGCTTGGTCCCCTTTGCACTACAAAACTGCGGAGTCAGCCGTATAGTTTCATATTTCAAGCGCTGTCTCCTAGGCTCAAATCACATTGCCGCCACTTTAAATTCTGCCACGTGTAACAGATAGCGGGCATAAACATCCAGTGCGAATGACCGTCGCCGCGCAATCCGTCCACAACACCACCATAGCCATCTTCTCCCCACACTGGAATCCTGTTAGCCTCGTTCACAGCTCAGCTTGCTCAAGGGCCAAGAGTGCGTGCCTTGCATTCATATGTGCATCGTCCTCGTCACTTTTAAACTGGGTATTTCGAAATCCAAAGTTGTTATTTGAAGAAATTTAATTGATCACAGTAGAAACATGAGTAAGAAACATCATAATAGCATGTTCCGCCGAAGAAAACATCGTGTCGCCCATAAACTATCCTACGGAACATTACATTCCTAAGCCTAACCATTATTGATTTTAACACGGTTTATTTTGAGGGCGTGTATTTTTAAGCGATTTATTTCAGCAAATGGATTTTGAAGGTGGGATTTCAAGCGTGGATTTTTTAATGTTTTATTTTAAAAGATTTATTTCGGCGTACAGCCGTCCAAAACGCATACGCTCTAACCCAGAAGATTTTGAGGTATGTGCTGAAGAAATGTCGAACGATTTTAGAAAACGAAGTTTCCCTCACGACATTATAAACAATGCTCTCTCCACGTGCAAATCTTTAGATCGAGATAAATTACTTTCACATGTACCGCGGCAACAACAAAATGCTTTATCCTTCGTTACCGCTTAGAACAAAGCACTGAGTAGCGCAGGATCCATCTTCACCCGCCATCTCAACATACTACACAGAGACCAAAATACTTAAAATAATTTTTGCTGCTGCCCCCAATATCACATTCCGTCGATCAGGTAACATCTCTCGTAACCTACTCTCGTCGATCTCGTAACCTACTCGTTTCATCCCGTCTATCCCGACCAAATCCTGGGTGTTCCCCTTGTGGTAACAGACGCTGCCAAACAGGTCATTTCATCAGTCCACGTAAATTTATCGCTAGCACCTCAAACTCATTTACTTTCGAAATCAGAGAGGGTTTGCACTGCAACCCTTTTAATATATGCTACCTTATCATGTGCACTAAATGCTGTATTCAGTATATTTGAGGAACCTCGAACACCACGAGGGAAACGTTTTACGGCCGTATATCCGATATTGTTAATAACCATCCTACACCCGTTTCTACACATTTTAACCTACTTGGACACGTTTTAGTTAATAACCTCAAAATCATTATCCTTGAATCGGGTTATAACAGTGACATGAATCGTAAAAATCGTGTATCCTTTTTAATCACAAAATTCCAGTTTCTGAAGCCTCACGGTTTGAACACCCACGGTTTGCCTTCATTGATGGTGGAGAATGGAGATGGCACCATTCATAACTCTGCTATTTCGTTTAAGGCTTGAAATAGTGAACAAACTTTACATATTTTTTTACAATGCGAAAGAGAATGCTATCGCCTTCGTATACCGATATCGCTGCAGCAGTTCCAGGAGATGACCTTTCGCTGACGTTTGTTGTCTTCGCTCAATAAGCGAGGGACCACTGAGCACAAACTTTCCTGTAGCCTAAGCTTCGAGTCATCTCTTGCACTACATTGTTACCTATCCCAAGTCCTCATCCTATGATGTACACCGTCATACGTCTGTCGCATTCACTTAGTCTTTGTAGTGCTCAGTTAAAGCTGTCCGAGTGTGACCACTCCGAGGCCGATTTTTGATGCTGGTGTTCCCATATTGAAATGTGTCACTCACCTCCGGACACTGCTAGCGCGCATGCACACACTTCCATAAACAAGATGAAGTGAACGATGAAAGATGAAAGTCACTGAAAAGGTTAGCCAGCTGTAGGACTCGAACCCACATCTTCTGGATTGCCGGTCCAGAGCTCTACCAATTGAGCTAAGCTAACACGCCTTCTCAGCGACTTCCAGGGTGCGTCATCTGAAGGGACAAACCAGCCACTCTCTCTCACTCATCCTCCTTTCACTCTTACATTTTTGCTCACTCATACACACATTCATACGACGGCATCGACGCAGGCGGCAACTGTTGAACATGAAAGAACTGATGTTCTGAGGCTGGAACAACATAGAAGGGACAAATACATACAAAGCCTCAATTTGCCAAAGAAATTAACGATGAAAGATGAATGTCACTTGAAAGGTTACCCAGCTGTAGGACTCGAACCCACATCTTCTGGATTACCGGTCCAGGGCTATACCAATTGGGCTAAGCTAACTCACCTCCCCAGCGACTTCCAAGGGCGCGTCATCTGAAGGGACAGACCAAACACTCTCTCACTCATCCACCTTTCACTCTTACATTTTTGCTCACTCATACACACATTCATACAACGGGATCGACGCAGGCGGCAACTGTTGAACATGAAAGAACTGATGTTCTGAGGCTGGAATAACATAGAAGGGACAAATACATGCAAAGCCTCAATTTGCCTAAGAAATTAACGATGAAAGATGAAAGTCACTGAAAAGGTTAGCCAGCTGTAGGACTCGAACCCACATCTTCTGGATTGCCGGTCCAGGGCTCTACCAATTGAGCTAAGCTAACACGCCTTCTCAGCGACTTCCAGGGTGCGTCATCTGAAGGGACAAACCAGCCACTCTCTCTCACTCATTCTTCTTTCACTCTTACATTTCTGCTCACTCATACACACATTCATACGACGGGATCGACGCAGGCGGCAACTGTTGAACATGAAAGAACTGATGTTCTGAGGCTGGAGCAACATAGAAGGGACAAATATGGGACAAATGAGGCTTTGTATGTATTTGTCCCTTCTATGTTGTTCCAGCCTCAGAACATCAGTTCTTTCAAGATGAAGTGTCTATGAATTTCTGCGGCAGAGACTACGTCTCGCACGAGAAGTTCGATGACGGCACGCTGACGAAAGGACACACCGTTGTCGGCCATGTTGCTAGTAGTGCCAGTGGTCATGTGATGCAAGGTCGTCAATGGTTACACAGCGCCGCGTATGAAAGGGAGTCTGGCCATCAGTAGGAGCCTCAAAAATAGGCTAGAGATGTCAATCAAATTTGAGCGTCTTTCATTGGCTGCTGTTTTCTATATAGAGGACGCTATGACACAAAAATTTTCCCGAAAATTGGGCCATCACTTGGATCGGTGAAATCAGAATTTCCTGACAAAATTTTTTCATAGATTACTTTAATGTTGTTCTGTAAGTGTATGTTTCCTTATATGTTTCGTCATCCTTGTTAGACCGAGTAGAGACAGCGATCGCAAGAAAAGAGCAAGAAAAACGATATGGATACCTCAAATTTGCAAAGTATGACAAACATTTATTCATATACGCACATTGGCCCCTTTTTGATTCCATTTTGATCTGTGTCATAGTTAAAATGCGTATAATAGGGGCAGTCTGTTAGAAGAAGGGGTTCTGCAGGCAAACCAGCTCTGCTAGCGAGCGATTCTGGGCTATGCTGGGCTAGCTAGTAGGCTTACCGGTCCTAATTCTTTTATTACTGGAATCCAAGGAGTGGAATGGGGTTGCCAAGCCATACTAGGAGTGAAAATTGACAATACCTTTTCATTCCGAGGACTTAAAAGCAATGAAATTATCACAAATCTTCATTCCTCGGAATGGAATTGGAATGGAATGGGTGATCCCATTCCGCAACCCTGGCTGTCGATAGATGATAAAGGGCACAGAATAGTAAGGGGGGAAAGATCTGGGCGTATTTTATTTGTGAAGTGTTTCTAGAGTGCCTTGTGATAATACCGAAGGGCTGAAGGGCGTTGAACTTGTATACGAGATAAGACTCCCTGATGCACACGTGACGTCTGTCACGTGTGCATCCGAGCCCTGTTTCTAGAACATATAGTTTAACGTTTTCAAAATTGTGAGCACGAGCGTTGAAGTATTCCGCGACTGCTTTGGGGAGTTTGTTGGAGGCGAAGGTTGTATGGCCGGCAAGGCGGTTGTTAATTTGTTGGCAGGTTTCACAAATGGCCGGGGTTGCATAGACTAGTTACCGCATTTATTGCAGTATATGACATTGGAACTTGCGCATGTGGATGTATGGTTAACAGTGTGGGTGTAATTGCTCGTAGTGCTTTTGATGGAGTTAGCGTGTGTGGTTTCTTACAACGAATGTACAGAGCAGAGCCCAGTTACGCAGCCTGACTCCATCGTTCCAATCCCTAACTTTAATTCACGCGCGCCTCGAGCCATCATGACGATGCCTCGCCGATACCACATATCCCCCTTTGTTGAAAAAGACAATCCCGTGACATACAAACTTCCAAAACAAAGAGAGAGAGAGGAAGAAAAGGCCAACTGCAAATTAGCACACAAGACGGCAAATGCTCTAGCATTCCACAATGTATATGTCCAGCGAAATGAAATGTCCACTTTAATGTTCCTGGAATGCCCTGCGGGTATCTGACAGGTGGTGCACGACTTCTCGCGCTACGTCGTAATGGCGGCGGTGGTGGTGGTGCTTCAAGGGCATCCTGGGGTTGCTCTACCGGCGCAGATTCCGTTTCTGGAATTGAAACAGTCCACCACCCATGTCGTGACGAAGTTTCCACTTTGTCGCCCGCAGACGGAAATAAAAAGCCCACGGTTGTCCACAGGATATCCGAAGCCGGACATGCGGATGTACGTGGGATATCAGCTATTTTCCGCCAGACGTCCTAGAGACGTCCGAGTGGCCACCTCGCGGACATTCCGAAATACGTCCGTTCCAGGACGAGCCACGGACGTGGCTACTCAGAGGGTTTTTATTGATTTTTATTACTAATTATATCCGATCCTGCAACTACAGCATGTGTTCATTATGAAACCACTTGTCACACTGGATGCAAATGTAAAAATAACTAGGTTTATTCATAAAAACCTCCCGGTAGATGGAAGCAAAATAACCTCACACATCAACAGCAAATGTAAGGCAAAGTAACAAAATATTGCGAAGAACTTATATAAGATGTAAATTGCAAAACAAAACTTGTGTGAGAGATATATCAAGATGGTCATACGTGGCTTGCGTACAGGGTGAACTTAGAGCACCGGCGAGATCATCGGTAAACTCACTATCACAAAAAATAGTCCTCTGGTTTGCCCTGAAGGCAGAGGTAAAACTGTACCTTTAGGTAAATGCTAATAGTACATACACATGTATAAAAAGCTAAACTGTAAGGGTATAAAAACCACTGAGGTAAAAAAAGGCACATGTACTGTGCCTTTTTATGGACCAGAGTAACTGGACACAGTTGTCTAAAAGCTGGAGTCTGTGGTCACACAATTCCCCATTGTCATCTTGGCAAAGAATAGGACACGGAAAGGACGTCAAGAAAACTTTGAAAAGATGCATCTCTCAGGCAAACGTGCTTTAATAGTACACGATGCTCTTGTTTGGCAAAGATTTTTTGCAACAGGTATCGAAAAACAGCACGCAAAACAGATTGCTTGTTACTGAATTGGCTCTGCATATTCACCGGTAAAATGAATGTGACAAATACAACCAATCGAAATGAATAGTTGTCAACACGAGAAACTAAACTATAAGCAACGCGAAGCACTAAAACTTACGAAATTTGTGTGAGGCTTGCTAAGGTGTACAGGACATATTCCAAAATTGGAAAATCTTTATATAAGCTGTACATAATGTCATAATGGCACATGACCTTTGTATGCACAGCAGCACAGAAGACTGAGTGTAAATTCGTTAAGCACCAGCAAGCCAATCAAAAGGTCACTAGGAAAACAAAAGGGCGCTCTGCTGCAGCCTAAATGCATAACTGATTGCACCTGAGGTAAATCTATAAATATCTAAGGGATAAAAGGTGAAAATCCAAACAGGTTTCTAAATTACTGACCACTGTCTCTGTGGCCTCACATCAGTAATAAGACTATTTTATGGACCGAAGAACATGGCACTTTTGTTTGGCAAGGGCGTTTGCAACAGGGACCAAGATTTACTTGGGGAAAATGCAAGTACTGAGACATCACAGCTGTTAAACTAACTGAATTCTCAGCAGTGCAAAATTGTAAAAATTCTGGGAGCTTTGCTCAAGTATACCGAGCTTTTGCTGTAATGTCCTAAATCTTTTTATGTACAGGTATCCGCACAGTTAACCGATCTCCCGCTCTCGTGGCTTTGCTCCGATAAGTGCCCAACTAGCGGCTGACGACGCAAACACAAGAGAGCTCGTCCAGGGCGGGCCCCACCTCGCACTTACAAACGAAGATATGCCGTATGAGACACACACACACACACAAAAAAAAAGAGGCAGATTGCAGACTTCTTATCTTTTTTGCTGCTGTTCTGTGCACGCGTGCGTGTTTTCTTCATATAGCACGAGTGCACATGGGAATACAGTAAAAGAAAAATCCAGCCACCCCTGGACGAGTTCACTAGTGTTTGCGTCGTCAACTGTTAGTTGGGCACTTATCGGGGCAAAGCCACGGAAGCGGGAGATTGGTTAACTGTGCAGATACCTGTACATAAGAGCTGAGCTGTTCAACCGGCCCAAAGTATGTAATGTTGAAAACTATGGAGACAACTGTTCATCACATGGGACACAGGCAAGACTTCAGTTGCAGGGTGGTCACTGTGTCCTCAGCATCTTGTCCTGTGCTGCCCTGTTGAAACTGCTTTCTGGTTCTGAGGTGCACGTTCAGACATGACCTCTCTTGTTGCTCCTGGGGTATACAATTAGGAGCTCTTGTTTGGAGTGAATCTGAGTGAAATGGTCAGGATCCTTAACTAAGCCTCATCTGGTTAATCACCTCTGGAATCTGCTTCACCCAGACCTGAAAGACAACAGTCGACTGTAAACAATGCAGACAACACAGTTCCTGTGTTAGTCAATCTGGATCGGAAGCTTAAATGGATAGTATACTTAAGCGTGAAGTAAGTTTCCCCAATTCTCTTAGAACTATTCGATGGTCACTTCAGGTGAAATTTACATCCTTACATGTTCTACATAGGACACAGTTTCACCTTCAACTTCTCCAATAACCTATTATAAAAAAAAAAAGCAAGACGACTTATTTTCCTACACACTTGCAATGTAAGAATACCATTTTGCTGCCAACGGTGTACTACCAGACTAATAGAGACGTGTAAATATTGAAATTTCCGAATACGAATGGTATATGAGTATCTCAAAAATTGCACCTTGAATATCGGATGAAATTTATAATATTTCCCTCGAAGGTAAAACCTAGCAGTGGCATGAGTTTCTTGAAATCAAACCGGTGAGGCTGATGTTGACAGACACCGTAGTACTGAAAATGATATTTTTCATTATAAAATATGCAACTAAAATATTAGTGTGAAATATGCAGTCCTGCCCCATTAGTCACAAAACTACAGACTTCTATATATACAAGAACTGACTCCATGATCAAAAATCTGAAATTTCTAATTTTTATTAACAGGATTATTTTATTTAACAGAGTTCAATTAAGAGGACTATTTTCCTTCAGTTGCGGTTTATCTAAAATCTATAATGAGACCACTGATGCAGTGTTTGCATGTGAACTCCACGTCCAGGCAGACCTTGCTGTTTTGTTATATATATATATATATATATATATATAGGTTGAGGTAAAAGGATTATCAAATGGCCACGAAGTTTTACAGAAGTTGCAAAAAAAAGAAGACGCGGAAACATATTTCAGGGAAGTTACATAGGGAGACTTTAAAAAGTAAAATGGGCAAGGGGTCGACGTTTCGACAGTGGCACTGTCTTCGTCAGGACAAGAGAGTCTTTTGTCCTGACGACAAATTTTCGACAACCTTTCCAACAACGACAACCTTTCGACATCGCTGCTGTCGAAACGTCGAATGCCCCTTTTATTCCTTGTCCTGTAGTAGCACTGTCTCCATTTCTGATCTTTATTGGATATCTATATATATATATCTATAACCGCTAGATGTGAAATTAAAATGAAACTTCATCAATATTTTATAATTCAAGCTTTTTCAGCAAATCCCTGATAGCATAAACGGAGGCAGTACTTGTTTAAAGTAAGCAAATTTTTCAGAAATTCTGCAACTAATTTACTTGGGCTCTGTCGAACACGTACACAAGTGATCGAAGTACAACAACCACGTACACCAAATGATCTTGTGTTGTGATGACATTTGCCAAAATTTGAAATGAAGCCTTAATCGAGGTGATTGCAGTTTGACTCCCCATGGCATAGCTACGTATCTGAACCGCAGCCAGTAGAGCAACATTTATCACTGTCAGCTGTCACACCAATCTGGCGCATATTTTAGTTGAAGCATTTGGCTCTCGAACAGAAATGGTAGCATAGTGCCTGCACGTCTTCCACAGTTTTGCATTACTTTCGGCATTGTAAAAGAAAAATCTGACCATAAATAATTCGTGTCACGTGGTCCTTTCAACAAGAATTTCGCCACATTCTGCTGATCTCAGTACTGCCCGAAAACCTCCGATTTAAATAATTATTGCAGTTTAAAAAAATAATCAATGTATTTTAATTAAGTAGCCGTCTGGTAGTTCTATACCACCTCACACAAAATATTTGCTTACACGTAAGTCAGACCTGCAAAAACAGCATTTGTGGTGTCACATGAAATTAAACACCCTGTTTATAATCAACCTCCTGAAGTGAAGCGGTTCTGATGTACGCAGGGTTTAGAAGTACGCAACGGTTTGACTGAAGTTCTGTAATGCCTACATATAGAGACTAGGCTGTGACTCAGTATGTTAATGAGTGTAATGTACCTTGTCAGACGAAATGAAAGCTCCTGCTCCTTCGCTGGACTTTAGGCAGGGAGCTCCGCAATGTGTTTGCAATCCTGGCTGCACCTGTGAGGAAAATTCAAAGGCACTACATGTTGCTACAGTTGTCTGCTGCATCCACAGCACATACTGATTGTGTTCTCCGAGGTGTCTAGCTGACACTTCAGCACCTGGTTTTCCTTTTTCTGCACACCTTCTGCGTGTCCAAGCATGAAAATAACACATATGTTACATAGAGAAAAACGTGGACGGTTGCAAATTTAAAAGGCATATCATTGCGCCAGTTTGAAAGCATACGACTAAGGCAAAGTTAGCCAGCGTGACCATTATGAGTAGACACCTGCTAATTAATAAACATACCTCGTTAAACCCTAAAATTTCACACTCACCTTGCTAGCTGCTTTGCAGTGCGCGTCGTTCTTTTCTCACGAATAGTGTCAGAGAAGTTTCTTGGTTGATGTCAACACAGGCACACACTCACACACACCAAGTAAAAGTCGCGGCCTGCACTGCAACTTGTGTCCTCCTTTTCGAGGAGGTACTGCTTGCCCGCGTGGTACAGCTCGCCCCGGCTCCCCCAACGCATTCGTCGTCTTCAACGCTGTAACACTGGGACGAGAGATTATTTTTATTGCAGCGCCCACATCGGTGTCGATAAGACACGAAATTCATATAAGCTCACCGAAATTTGGTCCGGAACCGCAGTTTCTTCTTCTATCCAGCACACAGCGAGGACGCGGCAGGGCTGCCTTTCGATGTCATCTTGATTGTCTCGATTCTGTGAGAAGACTCGCTCCTACTCCAGGATCCGCTACAGCCCATTCCGGTAACATATCCCACTGCTGCTTAGCAATCCCATCTCATACAACACATTCTGAGAAACCAGACGCGTACGAAGAAAACAGTTGTCTCACGTGCAAACACCGAGCTCACAAAAACGAAGATGGCGCCCGACTAGACTGATTCAGCCATACAGATGCAGCCCACTGATCTCGATTGTAAAAGGCTGGATCGCGGATAGGGAGCGCGAGCGTGAAGAAACCGGCCGCCATCTTACTGTACCCACAACACCCGCGGCAGCGATCATGGCAACTTCTTGCAATTACGGTCGTACCAACCGTACTGGCAAGGTTACAGGGCCTAAATTTATACAGGTGAGTCACTCTTCATCGAGGAATAAATAGGCGTCCATTCTGTATATTTAGTTGACCATTATGAAGTGTTTTTTTGCCCAAAACGAGCACTGGATGCAGGTTGCTTGATCGCTCTTCCGACGTTCAATCGAGCACATTTGCATTTTACCCGGCGGCAAATACAGTTTGAGTGCATAATGTGCTTGAAAGAACACGTTACACTACACAGGTAGTGTTGTCATCAATATATGTGCAAGCACTCGAGCGCTTTTTTGCATGCATTGCTAGCATGGTACACGGTGTTCTCTGCGGAAGCAAGTGCCACATTCATTTCTTTGAATTACCTTCGCGCACAAGTTCGGTATTACGTCATAATGAGACCACGATTGTCACCTTTCTTCATGTATTGGTATTGTTTTGTGCCTTGGTTTGATTTGTGACAAAGAATCCTACGTAACGGTGGTGTGGCGCGACTTGAATAACGCCTTTGTGTCTGAGCTGTATCGTCAGCTTGTTACGATAGTAATTTGTAGCGTGTCGTGCTATTTGTAGCAGTTTTTAAGGCAAAAGGGTCTCTCAATACAGATTTCGTCATGAGGGCTACCCAGTGAATAATCTGTGCAGTGTGATACGGCTGGGTGTACAGGTAAGTATTACGTTCCTCATCCACTGGTTTCTACTTTACAAGAACGAACAACCTCACTGCACGCACTGTGGTTAGCCTCTCTCAGTTTTGCATATTTTCTTACATGTTCACATCAGAAACACACCTTAGACTTTAGGCTCCTTTACCCAGCAATATAATAATTAGAGATTATAATTCTTTTTAGAAGAGTTCCCCATATTCTTTTTAGAATAGTTCTTAATCTTTTTAATTTTTAGAAGATACAGGGATTGTAAACCATGTTTTAAACTGATGTTTTAACATTTGTCCAATGCATTTATTAAACACCATATATTCATTTTTAACTGGTTGCACCCGAACCAATGTTCTGATGTATTATTTCCTTTGTTGTCGATGCACCATAAAAATTGGAATAATCATCATCAATGCAGGTTACTTCACAGCTGCCTCGACATACTCAAGAAATAGATGCAGAACCTGCGTAATGCCCACAAACTTTGACTACCACAGCACCTACAGAAAGTAAAGGCATATGTGTCACATGGGATTTTTAAAGGCATTCACAGTATATAATACCTTGTATGAACTGTTGTAGATCTAAGCAGCTTCTACGGTACACTCTCAGAAATTAAAACTTGTCAGGGAACTGTGATAATTGTTTCAGTTAGTAAGCATGCACATATACGCTATAAGAAGAAAATTATTTATTGAGAATGCACTTCTCTGGCTACTCATGTTGTTTACATCTACTGTTGATCACATTCATTTATCACATATTATATTCTTATATATTATTATTATATTATCACATATTCGATCACATTAAATTTAAAATTTAGCATATATAAGAAAATATCAGGAGGGAAGTTGCTATTCATTGCTCATTCCAACCTAAAATTGAGAGAGCGTACCTGACCATTGTCATTCCTAAAATATATATTGCCATTGTAGCAAGGTCACAAAACAATAAATGTAGTCTTTTGCGACCTCCCTGCACGTTCATTGTATCCTGAAACGCATAAGTGCAAGAAATAAATCTTGAACTTGAATAAACTTGACATAAAATGTTGAATAATATAATGAATGATATAAAATATTGAATAAACTTGAACTCATATATTCTGCGTAATGTAAAAACCCCAAGACTAGGGAACACGAAGGGACAGACACAACACGAAGTCTCAAACACAGCTGAAAATTTTACTTCACAAAACAAGAAATATATACAAACAGAAGGGAAGGGAACACTATTTGAGAACAAAATAGGAGGTCATTTCGGGGGAACGAGCAGTTTGTTCAAGGCCGGACTGAGGATTACGGAAGGTTTGCTGACACAGTTTCCACAACAAGTTATGAAAAGGGTCTCTCTCAAAAGTCTTCTGTGAGGGTCCACTTCGGATGCCTTTACAATTGTTTCATCCCATAGAGGGAAGCAATCTGAGCATTCTTCCAAATGTTTTGCAATTTCAGAGTTTGAAGCTTTATTTTTTACTTTTAAAGAATGCTCTCTCAAACGATCATTTAAGCAACGTTTTGTCTGGCCAATGTAAGAGAAACCACAAGCTAAGGGGATCTGGTAAACACGTTTGAAGAACAGGGGACAAATTTATTCCAGTGATTCTTGCAAAAGCTTCAGGTTTGGCGAAAGGCGTGAGGCGGTCAAGACGGAAGTTGTTCTTGAAAACGATTGATTTGAAACTTCTTCGCAACGGCTAACAAGTTGTGAGACACTTTGTGAAAGAAGGGTAAAACCACCCGTTTGGGGACAGAGGGCTTAGTTTCAGGTGAACCAGGAAGCAAGGTGTTTAACAAAACATCTAAAGCACCAAGTAACATGTGATGGGGGTAACTAGCATCATTCAAACGGAGAAGCTGACTTTCCACAGAGGGGACTCTCAAACTCTGAAATTGCAAAACATTTGGAAGAATGCTCAGATTGCTTCCCTCTATGGGATGAAACAATTGTAAAGGCATCCGAAGTGGACCCTCACAGAAGACTTTTGAGAGAGACCCTTTTCATAACTTGTTGTGGAAACTGTGTCAGCAAACCTTCAGTAATCCCCGGTCCGGCCTTGAACAAACTGCTCGTTCCCCCGAAATGACCTCCTATTTTGTTCTCAAATAGTGTTCCCTTCCCTTCTGTTTGTATATATTTCGTGTTTTGTGAAGTAAAATTTTCAGCTGTGTTTGAGACTTCGTGCTGTGTTTGTCCCTTCGTGTTCCCTAGTCTCGGGGTTTTTACATTATGCATCATTTTCACCAGCTCGCTTGCTTCCTAGCCATTTTTTCATTGCCGTATATTCTCTTTACTCATCATCAGTGATCTTCATTACAAAAGCATATCGTGTCAGACTTTTTTGTTTGCGTTTCACAGACAGGGTGCACGAGAGCCAAAATGACAAAATCACAACTGTTTCAAGCTCCAAATAGTCCTGTTGCAATTTGAAGACCATACGTGGAGCTGCATTTTTTGGAACATGCTCCACATAACAAGCATGACAAAGTCAGCACTGGATAGCAGGACCCCGTCCCCAAGCAGCTTTTCTCACACTGCAGTTGTATTCAACAAAAGCATGTGAGTGCTGGGGAAGGACATTGAGTTTGGCACAACCGCGCCTGCAAATAATCAGAACAAATAAAGGAAGAAGCAAACATAGAAGGGCTGTACTTCAAAAGGGGATAAGTCCTGTGTCTCAAGGAGGTGTTACCACTTTCTGAGTAACTTAATTGATTAACATCACTACCTGATTAACTGTCCTAAGGAGTGTGATCTAATTGCGTGAAGTAATTATTTGGGCTGCTTCGGTGTGTCCATGTTTGCGAGGAAAGCACTGCTGTCGTTTACTAAAAGACTCTTTCTAAGGCGATGCTTGATATAAATCATACTAAACGCATACACGGCTAAAACAACGGCTGTGATTCTGCAGAACGATCTCTTTCTGCCATGCGAGTATATCTTTTCCCGGACCGTTCTTTATGGAACAATTTTTGTCCAGAACGCAGTACGGGATATTATATACATGGTTGTTGTTAACCTCAAGTCGTTTCTTATTGAAATATTGGCTGGGAAACGTGCTGTAGTACAATCCCCAGCGCTGCACTGCAGTGACGGTCTAGTTTCGGAATGCAAAACATAACGTAATTAAGAATCGGACGGCAGAACACCTGTGAAACACTGTTAGGATACATCAGTATACTGGAACCTTACAAAATTGTGTGATGACAAACAATGACCAATGCTTGCAGCGCAATAAATACTCACAATCTCTGTTGCCTCCCATTGTTTTGTATGGGCACACACAGCACTTTAGGGCCCACCAACATGGCGGCCCGAAGGCACGCCTCTCCCCCACGAGCCCCTCTCCCATGCGCGATCCAGCCTTTATACATAGAGATCAGTGATGCAGCCGTCCGATCGACTCGGGTTTCGTATCTCTCCAAAATAATTGTTAAAAATATTTATGTTTTCGGTTCGGATAAAGTTATTTGAAGTACTTTTTAGTTTCCAATTAACTGTTTGAAAACTATTTTTGATTTTATTATCGCAATTCACATACTGCAAATATGGACACTATTGCAGCACATTGTAGTGCGTTATCATCATGGTTATCATGCACAACAAGAAGCGCGTTCCTTTCTTCTTTTTCTTGCTGCAAGCAGTGCACATGGACATCGACTTTCAATGAATTAAGATATGTTCAAATATCCATAGAAGGACGTCCCACGGATCACGAAATTTCTACATCCATTTACGGACGTCCGTGGGCTAACGAAGTTTCGTTGTCCGTAGGCTGATCTCCGAGGGACGTCCTGCGGGTGTCCCGCCTCGGACACGGACGTAAGGATCAATCTCGGATGTCCGGGGGACAATATGTTCCGTCTGGGAGGTGGTACTCGTGGCTGAGCCCATGCAAACTTTGATGAGTGCCACACTCTCCAGTCTTCGAGGAGGTACGAGAGTGGACCACGGGGCGCTACAATCCTAAGAGGAGCTGAATACTTTGAAGTGCCTTTGGTCTGCTTACCAGGCAGGCGAACGCGCACATACTCACCTGGATGAAATCGTTTCTTGACGGCACGTCTCTTGTTGTCCTCGTTTGTTTTCTGTTTGGTTTGCTGGGCTGCTACACGACGCCGAATTGCAGGCATGTCGAGTTCCGGCGTGATGATAGGAATGCCCGTCGGCTGCAGTTTCGTTCTTAGGTTGCGACCGTGTAGAAGCACCGACGGTGAAACTCAAGTAGTTGCATGGGGTGTCGACCTGCACACAGTCAGATACTCCAGCACGGTGGTCCTAAGCGGCTTGTTTTCATTAGCGGCGATTTGCACGATGTCCTTGAGCACACGGTTAAAACGCTCAACTTGGCCGTTGGTTTGTGGGTAGTAAATCGATACCAGAGTATGACGTATTCCGCAACTGCGAAGGAAGTCTTCAAATTCGACTGCGAGGAATTGTGGCCCGTTGTCTGTGACAACTTCGTCCGGATATCCTTCACGGCTAAAGAGATGTTGCAAGAACGTAGTTACTGTGCTCGCTGTAACGGTGGATGCACCACGGAAGCACCACGGTGCTTTAGGGAATGGTACTGGATGAAGAGGTTGCTGGGCGGTCTTCGCGGACTTATCGCAAACCTGGCAGACAGAGCATGATCGTACCATCTTTTCCACCTGAGAATCCATGCCTGGCCACCTGTAGTACTCTCGCAACCTCTGCTTCGTGCGGACAGTGCCACAATGGGTGTCATGAGCAGATGCCAGGAGTCGGTCAGTCAGCCTGAGGAACGACAATGCGATCTCCTCGTAGTAGTAGTCCGTGCACGGAAGAAAGCTCATCTCGACAACGGTAAAACGGAAGCAGTGATGTCGGTAAATTGACGCAAGGCCACGAGTTGTCTTCAATGAATTTGACAACAGCGGTAATCGAAGGATCGACGCGTGAAGCTTCCTGCATTTCCTTTTTTGAGACTGCAGACGAAACTACGTACGCAGACAACTTCCTCATCGAAGCTATCTTGAGCAGGCAACGGTAGCCTGGATAGGGCATCCGCGACGCAATTTTGGTCGCCTTTCTTGTATTTAATGGTGAAATTGTAGTAGAAGAGCCGAGCGGTCCACCGTGAGATGCGAAGGGGCCGGTGTCCACTTCCTTGTGAACCCAGGAGTGTGACCAAAGCCTGGTGGTCGGTGCACTGTGTAAACGGTCGTCCCCAAAGGTATACGTGCCAGTGTTCGCACGCCCACAAGCACGCCAATGGTTCCCGTTCGCCTGCAGAATACTTCCTTTCTTGGGCAGTCAGCGTTCGGGATGCAAAAGCAACAGTGTGCAGGTGGTTATCCTGCAGCTGCTGTAAAACGGCACCCAAACCACAAGAAGAAGCATCGGTGGTTACTACGACTGGAAGACGGGGGTCGAACATGTGGAGAATAGGACATGAAGCTAGCAGCGACATGACACGAATGAAACACTCTTCTGCTTGTTGTGTCCAGGAAAATGATTCTCCACTTCTGAAGAGTTTCCTCAGTGGCTCCAGGACCTGTGCATAATGCGGAATAAATTTGCTATAATAACCGACAAGGCCAAGAAATGACCGAAGAGATTTTATGTCGGTTGGCGGAGGGGCTTTCTCGATGGCTTCCGTAGCCGATGGCAAAGGTGAGAGCCCTCGAGCACTCACAGTATGTCCTAAGAAAGTCAGTTCGGGGACGTCAAAAATGCACTTGTGATTGAGCCGCAAGCCTTCTTGCGAAAGTCGTTGTAGAACTGCTCGAAGGTTGTCCATATGCTCCTGCTCAGTTCGCCCGTACACGATGATGTCGTCAATGTAGAATAATACTCCTTGACAGCCTTGCAGTAGGAGTGACATCATGAGCGGGAACGCTGACGGAGCCGATGCAATTCCAAAGTCTACACGTTTGAAACTGGAAACGTCCCTGCTGTCTGGATGTAAAGGAACCTGATGATATGCTGAAGCTAAATCGAGATTGGAGAAACGCGTAGCTCCAGACAGGGCATTTAACAGTTCATCTGTATGGGGCAAGGTGAAACAATCTGGTAAGACTGCCTTGTTTGGCTCCCGGAGGTCCACACAAAGGCGGATGGAGCCATCTTTCTTTTTCACCACCACGATTGGTGATACCCATTCGGACGCAGTAATCTTCTCTATTATATCTTGCTCTTCTAGTCATCGCAGTTCATCTCAAACTTGTTCGCATGTGAAAGGTCATATCTAAACCTATCGGATGATGCTAATCCAATGGTTGCATCCATCACCTGCAGGAGTCTCGCAATGGGCACATTTTACGTTTTGCGAAACTTCCACAACGTTCTTTTACCAATGAAAATGATGTGACTTTCACACTGTCTGGGAGACTGGTGGCAACCTGAAACAAAAGCTACGATGTTACCACTGGATAAAGATCTTTACGAAGCGCTTCGTTTCTTCTCACTACTTTGTCGGTATGTTCGAGGACTGGGGCTTCTCGTCAAGGGCGCATGGGCAACTCATCTACTCTCCCACAGTTTGAATGAGCCTGATGGAACTGGGAGACCATTGGGTAAACGTAAAGTGATGCTCTGGGGACACTACAACAAGCTCACGCAGTGTGGTCATTCATTTCTCCGTCAGCGGGAGACCTGTAGCAAAGAAGAGGTTGAAGGTCGCGTGCTCGTAGGTGGGGCGCGCAAGGCCGCAGCCTCGTGGACCCTGCCTGACAAAAAAAAAATCGCTGCACGTCTCTCGGGTAAAAATAAAAGATTGTCTCACTTGGCGTCTAAAGTAGAGGCATGACGCTACCTTTTCAAAAATAATCAAGGAAATCGAAAACGGCATTTTTGAGAAAATTGAAGTGCAACATTGGCAATTTTCGCTAACCATGTGCGATTCTCAAGCTAATAACAGAGAAAGCCCTGGACTGAGAAAAATGAGCTTTATACAGCACGAAAGGTCTTTCAACGTTCTATCGAATGGTACTAAGCTCGATGTCCTCAAACGTTCCGTCATAAATAAATTGGTAACAAAGTTTGGCCTTTTTGAACGTTTACGCCAAGTTTGGCATTTTTTAACAGAAAATCTGTGGCGCTCAGGGTTCTGTGGGTGGCTGTCGACAGTGTCTATGGTGCAACCTATAATCACGAAAAACCTCCAGTTCCTAGGCATGAAATCAGCGGGGCTAGATCCCGTCAAAGTCGGTCCAGAAGAAAGCGCGCTCAAGCAGCCTCCGACTTTCCTCCTCTTCCTCGCGGAAACTACCCCACGCACGAGCGTCGCACGTGGTGCGATTTGCTTCGTTTGAGCTGTCCTCTAACATATATTTTTTCTGGGCAAATTAAAAAATACTACTTTCATCCGCTGTTCGATTTCAAATTCTGGCAGCAGCTGTGGCAGCGAAAGGACGCTCTCTTGATCCTGAAATTTGCCTACTATTTGCAGAATACCCGCCAAGTTTATTGCCGAAGCTAAGCGACTTCAACATTCTTTGAAACTGGAAGTAACGCCTCTACCCTTCGGGAACATCTGTACGCTATCTCACCGCCAAATTGCACGCCTCAATTATTGGTGACGGAATAGTGGTTTATCAGGATTCTTCAGCACTCTCGTTTCGACTGGTGGTGGACTGGCAGACTCGATCATTCTGGCAGCAGCTGTGGCAGCGAAAGGACGCTCTCTTGATCCTGAAATTTTCCTACTATTTGCAGGTTGGTTGCAAACACGTTATTCCTTATCTGTGTCGAAATAATTTTTGCTGCGTGCTGCTGCCGGTTTTGCTTCGCATTTGTTGTAGTCTTTGTCCAGTGTGTTACTCGTGTACTGTGTTGACGAAAACAGGAAGAGACATGCCTTTCGAAAGTGGAAATTGTTGCTTAACTTGTCATAAACCATTGCCAGAAACAGGCTTTGTGTGTTGTATAGAGTGCGAACATGCATATCATCTAGGGAAATGCTCCGGAGTACCTGCGACCACATTTAAAACAAAGAAAGACGCATTGAGAGAATCGTGGAAATGTCCAACTTGCTTGAGTGCTAGACTAAGGGGAAGTGTTAACAGACTGACTGCCCCCGACACTGAGGTGCTTTCAGCGTTATCAAATATCAACCTGAAGTTAGATGCCTTGGCCCCACTGTCCAAGAAGGTTGATGATATAGAATTAGCGATAACCGTTATGTCGGCGAAGTATGATGAAATTTTGAACTGTATGAAAAGACAAGATGAAGACCTCAAAAGGCTTAAAAAGAGGGTTGAAGGTGTTGAAAAAAAGCAAGAAAGCGGTGATGTGTCAAAACTCCGTGCAACTGTAAACGACCTTGAATGGCGGAGCAGACGACAGAACCTGGAAATACACGGAATTCCTCGAACTGAAAGTGAAGACCCTCTTAGTAAAATAAACGAAGTCTCAACGAAGATTTGTGTATCGGAACTGACAAAGGACAGTGTTGGAGCTCTACATAGGCTTCGCACAAAAGAAGGCAAAGAACCGGGAATTATCATTCGTTTCCTGCATCAGTCTGTTCGTGACCATTGGCTAGTAAAAGGAAAGATATTGAAGACAGATGATACGCCCCTGTTTATCACAGAGAATTTAACTCAGTCAAACCGAGAGTTACTGTTCCTGAGCAAAAGATGGGCTAGAGAAAATTGTTTCAAATACGTATGGCACAAAAATGGCAAAATTCTTATTCGTAAGATGGACGGCGCACCGGTAACCATGATCACAAAGCCGGAAGACCTTGCAAGGCTGATGTGAGTTGAACGTGTTACTTTGTACACTTTAGGCATAGGATCAATGGAATCTACACTAGGCTATGTGAATGCAAGTGAACTATTCTCTCACGTTGTTGGGAATTTCTCGTCTCCCATCTGTATCTTGCACCTAAATATGCAGTCAGCGCGAGCGAAGGAGGATGAGTTGTGTGCTTTTATTAATACTTTTAACTTCGAATTTACTGTGATTACGATGACTGAGACTTGGTACTGTAGCGATGTTGACGTCATGCATATTGATAAATACAACCCCATCTTCTTGAATCGTATATCAAAACGAGGTGGCGGTGTTTGCCTATTTCTGAAGGAAGGGATTGCATACGACCTCATTAGTGATTTCACTCGATGTTCAGATAACTATGAATCAGTTTGCTTGAGGTGTGGAATAATTTTGTTTGCGGTAATTTATAGGCCCCAAGTGGAAACTTGGGCGACATTTTTATTTTTTAGATGCATTGCTCCGTTTCACAAACGAATACAATTATATTCTGGTCCTCGGAGGCGACCTAAATATAGACATGCTATCAAGAACGACTCAGCAGCTTGAGCTGTCAGCTATGCTTGAATCACACTTTGTCGATAATGCTGTATCCACGCCAACTCGTGTTACCGATACCAGCGCGACGCTCATCGACCTATTCATAACTAACTTCTCACAGGACAGCCTAGTCGCCGGCACCCTCGATGCCGCAATCAGCGATCATCTACCTACGTTTCTTGTCGCCGATAGGTACCGTAGGGTAAGGGCAGCCCCATCCATGATAACGTATCAAGATATCTCGCAAAGAACCCTCCAATGCTTTCTCAACGAGATTCTTTTGTCGAACTGGGGCGAGGTACTATCGGAAAGTTTGCCTGATCAAGCGTACGACCGCTTTATTTCAAAATTCTGCCTTTTATACAAAAAACATTTTCCATATAAGGCTGTGAAAAAACCAAAACGGGCACGCAAAGACTGGATGAACACTGAAATACTTAATATGATAAAACAAAAAAATAAGTTGTATCATGTATTTCTAAAGACCCGTGATCCAAGTGCACTTAGAACCTTCAAGAAATTTAGGAATAATCTGAACAAAACGGTCAAGAACGTCAAACGTGATTACTATGCTCGTATCTTCAGTAACACTGTAAATCCTAAGCAAATCTGGAAAAAAAATAAACTCAATCGTGTCTCCCTCAAGGCAGGCAAATAGGACCATCGAGATGAGTATTGACGGTCATACACTTAGAGGAAAATCATTGGCCGAAAATTTCAACAAATATTTCGTATCACTCGACCGACATTCACATAACGCTGAGGCTCTAAACTATCTACCCCATTCACTGTGTCCCTCTATATTCCTTAATCCCACCGACGAAATTGAAATACTTGCAACGTTTGGAGGACTGAAAAAAAGTAAAAGTGAAGACATTGACGGATTAAAGATGCATCCCGTCCTTTATGTCATTGATCTCCTCGCGCCGTATCTCGTACATATCTATAATCTAGTTATATCTACGGGGATATTTCCACGACTGCTAAAGGCTGCGAAAGTTACAGTACTGCATAAGGGCGTTGACAAATATAGATATGATAACTACCGACCCATTTCAATATTGCCAGTATTTTCTAAAGCCATAGAAAAAATTATTTTTAAAAGGCTTTCTTGTTTTTTTTAGTATGCACTCTATTATTACGGACTTGCAGTTTGGTTTTAGGTCGGGTCAATCCACGGAGACAGCCTTATTAGACCAGAAGGAAATTATATTAAAAAAACTTTGAGTTAAAAAAAACTAACGCTGGGCATTTTCGTAGACTTTTCCAAGGCATTCGACAGAATTAACCATGAAACGTTGATACAAAAATTATCGTATAGTGGAGTGAGGGGTGTTCCATTGGAACTAATAAAAAGCTACCTGACAGACCGGTCCCAGCAGGTGTCTATTGACAAAGAACTCGCTTCACCTCAGTATATTCTCCAGGGTGTGCCTCAGGGTAGCATTTTGGGGGCACTATTATTTAACATTTTCATCAATGACATAGTTCACATCGACGATACTACACAATACGTGCTCTACGCGGACGACACCAGCCTGTTCTTGACCGGAACAAACGTTGATACCCTTATAGCGCAAGGAAATAGTGTCCTAAGCAAGCTCCATAAGTGGTCGTCTACAAACTGCCTGGAAATCAACAGCTCTAAAACTAAGGCCATCCTATTTCGTCCTAAATATGCGATACACCATCCACCGCTCCCGTTGTGTTTAGGAAATACAGAAATAAAATTAACGTCGGTGGTTAAAACGCTGGGTGTCTTCTTCCACGAGCACATGTTGTGGAACTATCAATGTGAAAGCGTACGTGTCAAATTATGGAGAGCCTTGGAGATACTGAGAAAATGCAACTTCTTCCCCACGCAGCAAAAGCTTATGTTGTACAACGCACTATTTGATTCACATTTACGCTATTGCTATTTAGTTTGGGGAAACGGCGGCAAGACAACCACTCGGAAGCTAATTACACTACAGAAAAACGCCTTGCGCGCTGTCGGTGGTCTCCAGTATACAGATCACTGTTCTCACCTCTTTCACAAATTCAAGGTTCCGACTCTTCCGTCGCTTTATGACTATCTGATTTTAGTCTCTGCAAGATCTCAGTCGCTTAAAAAAAACAAGTACCCTCGCTGGCTGTGCTAGATTAAGGAGAAATAATATAACCCGGGCCACTCGGCATCCCGAGTATTGGTATGTTCCGCGGCCACGAACAAATTATGGGTTCCAGTCACTCGAGTATTCACTCCCGAGTACATTAGACAGGTATGGTCTTACTGAAGAACTTATATATAGCCTAAAAAGAAATGGCATCTATATATTGACAAATTTAACTGTTTTACAAGGGTATTATGTATGTAAATTTTTAATTATCGGCTATTATATATTGTTGTCTAATATTGTAAAATATTGTATATTATATATATTGTAGTCAGCAGTACATTCCTAGGTTGGTGGGGCCGTCCACCTTACTTTCAGTAATATATATCCTTGTAATATTTTGTATTTGTTTCCTTGTTACCCTTTTCTCTACCGCTTATGCTGCTGGTATGTGGGGCTTGTCAAGCTGTTCCTAGCAGTTTTTTCCCCTTAGCCAGAAAAGTAATCCATTACGTTACAAATTAGTGAAAAAGTAATTGATTACTAATAACGCAGTTACCCGTTACTCGTTACGCACAAGTCTGTTCGAGAGGGAGTAGTCGGATGGAATCGGGTTTAACCGGGAAAAGTCAGATCCTATGTATAATCTGTTTCGCAATGCAACCTCGGACATTATGGTTATTATTATTCAAACGCAAAATCGTCGTCAATGAGCAGATGATAGTTTTCGCTTTCTTCAACTTGCGTTTCCACTGTTACACTGAACACAGAAGGCAGACATGTAGTCGATCAGCATTAGAATCCATTACATTGCTTTCTTGTGATCAGCATAGTGTACCAGGGATCCTGCTGCCGTGCAAGTGCTTCGTACATTTTTAAGAAGAATGGGCGTGGACACTCGTTTGAACGTGTACTTCATGATTGCACTGTTGTTGGCTTCGTGTATTAAAGACAAAAATGAAAATTGTTGTGAATGTTCGATAGGGAGCGCGATAATATCGCCTTATTGTATTCAAGACAGGGGGTCCGCGAGCGTCAATTATTTCTCCTGCAAACCATGTAAACATGAAGACATCACGCATTCCTACAATCATCGGTTATCAACACCAGACTAGTTAGCCGACGGGAAACTAACCGGGTCGCCTACATCGGACGCAGCGCTCTTTTCAGATCCCCAATGTTGGTGAAAGACATTTTTGCTCCAATCGAACCAGTCATATTTTATTAGGCTGGTTCTCTGAAGGACACATCGCTAAAGGGCATGACATGAAAAATGGTACAGAGTAGCATAGTAAGCCCGAGCAAAAAGTAATAAATTGTAAAATAAATAAAAGAAGGATAAGAGTTTCAGAACGTAAGTGCAACACAGAATTAAAAGAAAACAATTTCCTTTTGTGTTCGTTCGCTTTACTTACTAATGCAGCTGTCCCCGCAGTTGTGAAGGAGGTGGTGGGTATATAAGGTACATGTGGATACAACACAGTCCATAGTACAACACAGTCAGATACATCCACAATCAACCTGTGGATGGCGACAAGCCGCAGCGTAAATATTACGATGGCGATAGCAGCATAGGGTAGGCACGAACTGAGGACGACTTCACGGGGTGCAGTATAGGAGAGGTGTAGTTGAGATAACAATTCGGTCGTCACCAATGTGCACGCTTTCGTTGAAAGCCCCAGTTCACCCCCCTTGTCCACCCAGACTATAGCCTCGGTTACAAGAACGCGACAAAAGCGCATGGTATCTACAGTTTTTTCCGCCGTTGTTAGTCCTCTTGTTCCCCAAAATAATCCTTATATCACATGATGATTATGATTAGGATTTTAATGGCACAAAGGCAACTTACCACCTAGACTATAGCCGCGGTTACAAGAACGCGACAAAAGCGCATGGTATCTACAGCTTTTTCCACCGTTATTAGTGTTCTTCTTCCCCAAAATAATCCTTATATCACATGATGGTGATGATTAGGATTTTAATGGCGCAAAGGCAACGTAGGCCATAGAGCGCCACGACGCTGGTATGAATCAAGGCTAGTTAAAAATTACCATTTCATTTACAAGCAAATAGAAAGGGTAAAAAGCATTAGAAATATTTGCATATTCATAGGTCATTCAGGTAACCTACATCTCTTAGGAAGTTGTATACATGGTTAAAACTGATGAGAGGCTCGTCCCCTACCAAAAGCGCCTGGTGAAGAGGAATCCTATACTGGCAAAACAGTGCGAAGTGTTGTTGACGATGGTGTTCGTGATGAGTGCAAAGTATATGTATAACTGATAACGCTGTCCCGCTGTGCTCTTGCTGGGGTATCTCCTCACCTCGAAGGAGATATCCATGCGTTAGGAAGGTGTGTCCGGCTCCCAGGCGGCTGAATAAAACTTCCTGTAATCGGTTTTCAAAGTGCTGGACGCACCGTTTTATACGAGGTTTGACAGTGTGCAATTTATTCAGGGTTTGCATGTCCGAAGAGCTTTGCCATTCGTCATTAATAATACGTTTGAGGTCTCTTAGGAAGTCACTGACAGGAATCTCAAATGGCGTACTGTCAATATCCTGCGCAGCAGCAGCGCGATCTGCTCTCTCGTTTCCCATTATGCCTACATGGCTGGGCACCCAGCAAATGTGCAAATTGTGGCCCTTTCCTTGTATCAGACTCGCAATATATTGTGCTCGTCTTACCAGTAGGTTTCTATGCATGTGGAGACCACATGTGGCGTGTACTGCACTAAGAGAGTAGGTGTATATCACAGATGACGATGTGCGTGTTTGCAAAATGTAGTTGAGCGCGACAATAATGGTATAAACCTCAGCACTGAAAATGGACAAAATATTGCTTAAATGGTTTGGCTCAGTGTATGCACATGATACCATGGCACACGATACTCCTGTAGTCGTTTTCGAAGCATCGGTGTATACCTTCACGTGGTTGCCAAAGTTGTGCTTGAGGGCCTCAAATTCTTGTTGTATTTCCAAAGGTAGCGGCCTCGGTGGCTCAGTCGGCAGCGTGTTCGTCCTCTGATCCCGAGATCGTGGGTTCGAACCCGGCGAGGACGCCAGCAACTTGGTGGCAGGGTACAAGTTGCTTAGACACGCCGTCTTCCCCGAGGGATGTTAAATACGGGGTACGGTGTGATGAGCTTTCATCACACGTTAAAGAACCCTCAGGTAGGCAAAAGCAATCCACAGACCGACCGCTGTGGCGTAGCTCATAATCTCAGTGGTCTCGCGACGTAAACACCCAATTATTATTATTATTTCCAAAGGTGGGCATTCCCGCTCATCAAATTTCAGAAGAGATACATCATGTTGTATAGTTGGCTGCCAAGCGAATGTCTGTTTACTGCACAACAAGGGTGGAAGATTATAGCTTCTAAAATTCTAATGTTTTACACCCTGCTGGACCCGAACACTGAATGGGGCCACAACATTAGGTTTGTTAATGAAGAACCGTTTGAAACGAGTGCTCGTTACAGTGGAGTGTGCAGGGTGCTGTGGATAGCCCCTTACTCTCAACCCATAAGATGCTGCAAGGTAAAAACGTCGCCTTTCTATGGACCATTCGTTTGATTCCACATACAGGCTTGCAACCGGCGAGGTTCTGTAAGCCGCAAGTACCAGCCTCAAGCCAAGGTGGTGCACTGGGTCAAGAGCTTTCATGACTGATAAGCGTGCTGATCCATATGCAACACAACCATAATCTAGTTTGGAACGAACAACAGAATTGTATATGCAGCGAAGTGTCTCTCTGTCTGCACCCCAGGACCTGTGTGAAATTGTTTTAAGAATATTTAAAGACTTCACGCATTTCGCTTTCAAGGTCCTTATGTGCGGCAAGAAGGTAAACTTTTTATCGGAGATGAGACCAGTGAATTTGTGTTCATCGTGTACTGCAAGAGCGTGACCATCGATAGTCAGTGTGGGGTCTGGGTACAGCCCCATTCTCCTAGAAAACAGGACACAAAGAGGTTTTTCAGAAGAGAATTTAAAGGAGTACAGAGGGCCATCCAAAAAACGTTCAGATTAAGACATCTGATGAAAGTTTGTGTGTCATTATACCGAATAGCGCGAAAGGTTTTGATGCGTGCAATTTGTTTCCCAGAAAAAAACTCACATAAACATAGCTCCGCGCCTTCACCCTTAACTCGCCACTCCAGCTATAACGAGGATGAGGAGGTATGATGGTACGTCACCGATGACGGCATAAGGAGACTCGTTCTGGTTTACCGGTCAGTGGGGGTCAGCGCATTGTCCCTTTGCCACCGTAAACTTGTTTTGCCAGTTCTCCCGGAGAATTGGGGATAGAAGGAGCGGCCAAAGCATTACCGAGCAAGGAGAAAGGCCTTATCAGAACCCCGAACAGCCGAGTAGCAGACAACATTTCTCTAGGCCAATCAGCGAGCGTTGTCCTTATAGCGTCAGCGCGAGGTTCCAGGCAGATCACAGCCTGGTACTGCTCTTCACCACCGTTGCGCACGGTCGCTTTTTGCGGCGTATTTTAAATTCAATTTCTGCGATAATTATGACTCTGTGGTGTAGATTACTTCGCATGGTGCATCTTCCGGGCCTACTTAACAGTTTTATAGGAAGAAAACTGGGTGTTAAAAATGACTTCTGTGCTACTTTAAAACCATTTGGCACTGCCCATGTGGCTAGTTTGTCAATTGTGAGTTGCATTTGCCTCTCACAAGTTTTTGCATGAATAAGAAATCTGTACGTCATCCACATACAAAGAGTATGAAACAGAAGGGGGATAACACTTGCTATTGTGTTGATTTTAACTAAAAAAAGTGTTACATTCAGCACTGACCTTGCAGTACTCCATTTTCTTGGATAAGAGGCCGGGATAGAGTTGTCCCCAGTTGCACTCTGAAGGTCCTAGCTTCTAAAAAGTTGGCTACACAACTGAGAAGTCGGCCCCGTACTCCTAACAATAAATGTCTCGAATAATACCACACCGCCAAGCTGTATCATATGCCTTTTCTAAATCAAAGAAAACAGAAGCACAGTGATTTCCCCTGACAAAAGCCTCTCGAATAGTAGATTCCAATCGGGTAAGATAATCTGCTGTCGAACGTGCATTTCGAAATCCACATTGGTTATTATTAAGGCAGTCATTAACCTCAAGATAGTACATCAGTCGGTTGTTTACGATTCTCTCGAAAGTTTTTCCCAGGCAGCTTGTCAATGCAATAGGTCTATAACTGGTCGGGTCTGAAGCATCCTTCCCAGGCTTCAGGAAAGGGATAACTTTTGCTACTTTCCATGTTGATGGCATTTGGCCCTCTTCCCAGACGCTATTAAAAAACTTGAGCAAACATTGTTTAGATTCATTAGACAGGTGAGTCAGCATCAAATATGTAATGCAGTCTGCTCCTGGGGCACTGACTTTTGCTGAGGACAGTGCTCTCAGGAGCTGTACCATGGTAAAGGGCTTTTTGTATGCGAGACTCTCCCCACCCCTGACTGGAATGGTGTGTTTTTCCAGCTTGGTGCTTTATGGAGAGGAAATTCTTGTTGTAATGAGAAGTGCTCGATATGTTGTGAAAATGCTGACCAGGTAGGTCAGCCTGCTCGCCCAAGTTCTGACATGGAGCACCATTTACCTGAAGCAAGGGACAGAAAAGCTTGTGTAATCACTTTTAATTTTCCGAAGTCTATCCCATACGACCCTTGATGGAGTGTTGTGTGTTAAGGAGGAGATACATAAAATTGCACCACGAATAGCGCTTGGCCTGCTTTCTCGTCCATTGGGCTTTTGCATGTGCTCTTGGGCCTTGCCGTTCAGGTCTGGGGCAGACAGGCTGATATTGTTACGAGGACGACGACGGTGTCGGCAGGGACGGGCGCGTGTCACGCACGGCCATTCTCATTCTGCTCACTAAACCATTGCCATCATCACGCTGCGCTGCCCGTATCATTTGGTGGAGGTGTGGGCTATCCTCCTTCGCAAGCGCTCTTGTCGTGGCCATCGACGTCCCAGCCCCGACCTTATGACGAGGCGACGACGCCCAGAAGATGCCGAAAGCCCCGAAGATGCCCCCAGCCTCGAAGACGCCCAACGACGCCCGCGACGACAGCGCTCAGTGGAGGATGCCCTCGGCCCCGACCCTGTGGAGGCAGCACAGCGTCATTCCACCATCGCCCCATCGTCGCCCACCCGTCCATCTTTCGAACGTCACCGCATCGAGCCATTCCCATCATCGACCACACCGTCGCCTCGCTCTTCGTCGAGTACATCATCTATTGTGCCCCCGGCAGCATGACACTCTTCATCTATCGTGTCCCGGAGGTCACGCCTCGGGGAGGGTGGCAATGTTACGAGGACGACGACGGTGTCGGCAGGGACGGGCGCGTGTCACGCACCGTGTCACGCACGCGTGTCACCATTCTCATTCTGCTCATTAAACCATTGCCATCATCACGCTGTGCTGCCCGTATCAATATCACAAGATACTACATGACCATATGCGAGATTCATGACATTTCATGACAATTTTTTTTTATTCCTGACTATCAACGGTCTTTCTAGGACTACTCGAACTATTTGCAACATGGCATGACACTACCTGACCATATGCGAAATTCATCAAATTTCATGATTTTTTTATATATATTTCTGACTATCAATCGTCTGTGTCACACCATTCGAACTGGAGATGACGTATCACGGCAATTTCTCGTGTTTCGGACTAAAAATGGTCACTGTGCAAGCACACGAATTATTTGCTGTATGTGAGATCTAGCATACTGTATGATAATTTTTGGCGTTCCTCACTATCACTTGTCTGTCTTTGTCGACCCGAATTATCTGCAGTATGACAGAATACTACATGATTATATGTCAATTTTTGATGTTGTGACTCTCAGCGATCACCCGAATTTATTTACAATATAGCATAATAGTGCTGACTGTATGCGAGATTGACTATAGCTACTATTTCCCCAAATGCAGCTAGCTGCGTCCTTGTAACGGGACACAGAGGTTACATGATCATCACGAAGACATTTCCAAGACAATGTTGCACGGTAGCCTGCGGAGACGACGCTGCAGCATGCTATAAGGAGTTAACCAATTTTTTTTAGAACTGCTTTGACGTGATCAGCGATGCTTGGAAGCGCTAAGACCTATGGTCGGTCATACTACTTATCGTGTCAGGTGTGTAAACCGTAAGACGAGGAAAGATGTTGAGACCGCATGCATTAATAGGTCACATGTTTACTACTCCAGTTCTTCAAATAAGACAGCACTAGGCTATTCTTGAAAGCTGGAACACGTGATGAAAACGCGAATGCGTGCATAACCCCCAGTCAAGTCACTACTGTAAATTCGACGTAGAAAAAAATTGAAATCATGATCTCTAACGTCCGCTCGGAAAAATGTTAATTTAACAACTGCCGATCAACATAAATTTAACGTATATGAAATTCAGTTTGTACGTGAATACAACGTACCAGTCGGTACGACATGAGAGCATAAAATAAACGGCGCTTGACAACGTTTCTGCAACGTTCTCATGATGATAAAAATCGGGGAAGGATAACGTACGTATTTTCGTTACCGTTTCCATTTTCGTTACTGCTATATTTCGTTTCCGTTACGTTTCCGTTACTGTTTCCGATAATGAAACGGCTGCTACAGAGCTGCCGGAGGACAGCCCGTCCGGCTCTGTCACCACCCTGTTTTGCCCAAGTGCTACTTCGGTGACACGCGTATACACTATACAAGTAATTTTACGTCGTTGGGATGCGCGCATCTTGCAATAGCTTAAAAAAGATGTAAAAACATGTCTTCAGTCTTCAGTCACTCGGAGTCAAGCAACCCAAGATCGGCGTCACCTTCATCCAATGTCGCATTCATAAAGGGACGCTCTCACTAATAAATAATACTGCCGTGGCCACGGTGAAATGAAAAAAAAAAGTCAAAATGAATAACTAAAAATCGTATTGGCTGTCATCCTGGTGCTATGCAGTACAGTGATCTGTTGATGTCATGGAGTTAGGAGGACTGGGACGAGGTAAGTGAAGGATGTACCCTCGATGTCAAACATCGCGCTTTCTTTCCATGCTCTCGCGTAGTATTTAGAGCATTACAGGGAATGGAGTCATCCAAATAAAAAAATAAAATGAAAAGTCACTCAAACATCATCACACAACAGGAACAGCCATTACCCGAATTCAATACCGGACGATAATTTTCGGTTCCGTTTCTGTTTCCGGTAATGGAGGACCGTGGTACGCGTTTCTGTTATCGTTACCATCTCCAATTTCGGTAATATACCGTTTCGGTTTCCGTTACTATTACCGTTACCCTCCCCTGATTAAAAATTACACATTCAGTGTAATGTTACATCTATTTTAGTATATCCCCTTAACACTTTGAATGTCTCTTTGGACATCCCATGTCTGGTATAAAAATAATTTCGCAGTAAATAGGAAAATAGAATCGCTTTATTACCCAAACCACATATGGCATAGGTGCTACAGCCATCGCGTTTATCATTTGCACTATAGTTGTGCGGGGTCCTCTCCTTATCTGTACACGTAAGCACTTGGACGTTGCATCTGTAAAATAACGCGAAGTGCCTACTGATGAGCCAGAATATCGCCACCTTATGTAAATAAGAAAGATCACCGATGTAACTCACCAGTATGATAAGCTCGCACCCTGCCTGCTAGCCACGCAACTGTAGCTTCTCATCCCCTGTCGCCTTATGAACGGCTACCGATTGCCTTTTGCCTTCGTCTTTTCCAGTCTCTGGAACTCACCGGCCATGTTGAAATTCTGCCGTCTAAGCACACTGAGATAAACGACACAGACATGATAGACATATCAATGTTAGAGAATCTTCCGATTTACGTAGCATTCTTACCTGTAGCACATTAGACGGTAAATAATTCCAAGCTTACTCAAAGATACGCTTTCCGAGAGTCGCTGATAGGGATAGCCGTTTAGACCTGGAAGAATATGTAAGATGAAAACTACAGTGAGTCGTCCACAGATTAAAGGTAGCACGCGCACGCTAAAGTGCCTACATGTATAGCCAGGATCATTTTCGTTTTCGTTAACTCGGTGGGCTGAATCGGCTGGAAGAACAATAGAGTATCAAACGAACGCTAATAAACAAGAACACCACGTGCTTAGAAGTCAAGCGCGCCACAATCCCAGCTGTGGACGGCCGTTTCGAGCTTGTTGGCTCTTATCGGCACAGCGTAGGGATGTGATACCACGGCGTTTACCTGTATACACTGTGGCCGCATCTGGTGTCCCAGACAACACAGTGACGTCCACTGAACGTCCAGTGGATATCCATTCCGGAAATGTGGGATATCGAGAGCATATCCCAGCATGTCCCGCGGAGATCCATGGGACATCCCGGTGACTACTAGAAGACGTCCCACGGCAGTCCTATGAACTTCGTGTGGGACGGATACGACATGGACCTGTCGGGATATGTACTATACCGTGGGTGTTCAGCACCCTTCAACATCTTGGCGTTGAAGCGTGCCGAGATGGATTCCTGAATGTGAGAAATCACGCAAGACGGATGCTTAATTCGAATTGTCATGACTTCTTTATTGCAAGTAACAGATGTAGTATGTAAGATACACAATATAACTACCATTATGAAAACGATCTGAAATGATGATGATGATGAAATGATGAAGTTTCTATTGAGGACGTATCGAAAGTCTATCTATGCTATCTAGTGTCAATCTTGTGGATAGGAAATAGATAGAACTCTAAATACTATACACTTTATTTACAAAATTCGGGGCCTAGAATGTACACATTCAGTATCCAGTTCGTTTAGGAAAACTGGCCCATATGGATGTCCCCATTCCGACATGTTCTGATACTTCCTTCTGCTCAGACTGCACATTTCAAGCTCATATAAACTGCTGGTATTGACGAATAAACATGAATATAATATTTATATGCAGAGTGTTAAGTTTTATTATGTGTTGAATAATTGCCTCGAAGTAATTATCAGCTTAAGATAAAGAAAACGTAAGGTATTTATATAATGTAGCCAATACCACATCTCACAACAGCGAAACAAATAACAGACACATTGTTTAATACATTGACGATTCCATGGGATGTCATAACATATATGTTTATCAGTACCATTCAATCAACGGGATGTGGACATTCTGGCACATTATAATGCATAAATAGTACACAAGTATATATCTTACAATTTTAAACGATAGGAACATTAAAATGCTAAGTTAGTTGCAAACGACATACTGAAGACTACAAGCGTTCCCCCTACACAATATATGAATTATATACAAGTGCATAAGACTTCGAACAAGAGGATGAAAAGACATATTTCACGGAACAACACAAGGGATTTTTCCACACATATACAATGTTAGGCAACAGAGTTACAGGACAGACAGGACACTGGATAATACTAGATAATAGGCACATGAACCACAGGCACTCGAGCATACACTCAGCATGAACTGTACACAAGTACATCCTGTTATTTTCATTCAAAGGAACACACTTCTTGGCATTAAATGCGTTCACGCAAACTTCATCTGTTGTGCGTGCTACCTCAACAAACCCACAGATTTTGTGGTGAGCGCCCAAAGAGATTATTAGATTATATTAGATATAATAATTATTATAGATATTATAGAGATTATCCTGTTTTATTGCAAGACCGTAATCTTAAATGCAACAGGTCGTTCACACTTGCTGTGCCCTACCTCTCGACAGCAGACAATTATTTCGAGTATCTGACCAAATCTACGCCCTGCGAAAACAAAGGAATTATTTCGGCGAGATTTGTCTTTTTTTTTTTTTTTTTGCGGTACAGAACATAAAATTTTCAATGCTGACCTTGCTGTAATGCACATCACCACCACTCGTCCCTTGCCAAAAAGTAGAGCTCGTAGGATTTTGGTTGAAATTTTTCGTAGTGGGTATCCTGGCATCAGATCCGTAAAAAAGTCCTTCGCATGGATGATGACCAATAAGTTAACACAAAAAGAAGCAACCAGAGGCTGCAGTGACTGGTGTATCAGGTACTTATCCACAATCTGCATGTGAACATAGCAGGTACCATTTATTAGACATACTAACTCAGCGTTCATGCCTTCAAAACAGAAGCAAGAAAGGCAGAGGGGTCCCCATTCCATTATGCTGTCGATGAGGTGAAGCAGGAAATGAGCATTGTATTTTATGGCACTTTTACCATACAGGTCGTATCTGCTCTGATATTCTTTCAAAAATGAAAAAAGTTCCTGCTGCACGGTGTGCAACTTGTTCATAGGAACAGTTTTCCCATGAAGGATATTCATGATATCCACAAGCTTCAGCCAATTTAAGAAGTACCTTTTTGGGGAGGAGCCCTTTTAGCACGACTGGGGAGTAAAACAACAACCAGTTTCTCCATTCTGATGTCTTCCAGTACTTCCACGCTGTTAGAGACCTAGGTAGACGCGTTATCTCCCAGACAACTTTCATGCCAGTTAGCCGCCTGTCTACTTCTGGGATCATGTTGCCAATGTGATAGGGATAGGCATTTCCCTTGCGCCCGAACCATAGGCTCGCAGTGCTCCCAACAAATCCTAAACAGACAGTGTGCATATGGTCCACGATGAAGTTCAAATGAAAGAAAAAAAAAACATCTGAAAAAGTATTGTTGCCCCTTTGATTCCGCATGTCATTTCAGTACTCCTCCCCGCTGCTGCAACATTTTTTCTGAAGGAAGCATCAGTTCTTTTCTGCGCCAGTTTATCTGCAATGGGGTATACCCTCGAGTGACCCCTCCCAGTTTCTGTGACATCACCCTTGTGAGTGCACCACAAGCAACCATACTGCCCATTGAATTGATTCATACTGGCCAATGCACAGCATGCTACAGTGTCAACAATGCATGGTCCAGTGAACACCCTTGACCAAACCACCTCCCCAGAAGGAGTCTTCCATGCGAAAGGTTTTATAGACAACTCATTCATCTGTTTGACAAAGGGCTCAAGGAAGGTGTTCATTTCAGGCTTGGATGGCCCGAACCAGAGCCCGGCAAGCAGAAGGCTTTTTGTTCTGATTTTAAACTTCAGCTCGTTCACCTGCAGCTGAAGCGGTCATATGGAGTAGTTTGAGGCCTCAAAAACTGGAACACCATCTGTACTCCATGACACTGTGACATCGTAATCGGCCAGTGGAAGATTAGCGTACGCACTGCTTTGAGTTATGTCGCCAACGTCCCAAGTGGGCTTACGCAACTCACTTGACACAATACCATACCGCTGAAGCAGCATTCGTAGTTGGGTCTCTATGCTCAGGGTGAGAAAATAGGAACCAGAATTAAGTAGTTCAGTAGAGCTGTGAGCAGTTTCACACGTGGGACATGTCACCACATTTACGTCTCAGGCTGTTCCAAGGCTACATTTACATGATGGACAACACAGATACTGGGTTGCCGAGTTAGCCGACTTGGAAAATACGTCGAAGAAGTGGTACTTGGAGAGGGGCATTGTGGTGTTTATTGGCAGGTGAAGCTCGACAAGTCTCAAGAGACTTTCAGTTGCTTGCTTCCATAATGAATGTCTCAGGGCATGTGCCATTATGAGTAGCATACTTTCTCCCCTTGTGTAGTTTGGCATTGTCGTACAATTTTCCTTCTGCAACAGCAACACGATCGTACGCATCATGAAAGGATACAAACTTAAATGTTACTAGCGGTGGCCTTGAGCCCCATTTCTGAAAACTGCATCTAAGTAGCACACATAGCCATTTTGTAAAAAAAATCTAACATACAAAAACACCATGAATCACGCTATGCATCAGGGTTGCGGAGTTGGAATGATTCCGCAATCATTACATATTTATCACAGTCTGGAATGGAATTGGAATGGAATGGAATTAGGCCTTTTTTCACAGGAATGGAATCGGGATTTGCACACACGCACCGCACCTATACACACGGTCATGAGCGAAATAATATTGTTGAATATTCGGCATGTATAAACGGGGCTTCCTTTCTCCTTCGTTTCGAAAATAATAATACAGGGAAGCTCTCCGCGGTCACCCAGGCCTCCGCACAGCTTCAGCAGACGTAGTACGAGTATTTTCCACAGTTTCGCATACTATGACTGCACAGCGAAGTTGGGTATCAGGCACACCTTTCCAGCACCTCATCCTCATGTTTGTGAACTGGAACACACGATATCACTGATCAGCAAGATTGCTTACATGTTCCAATTAAAAAAAAATGTTTTTCATCACAATTACTAGTGCATCGATGTCGTTGTGATGTTAGGAACCTCTCCGCACCTTCACTTTGTGGCTTTTTCGTGCTGGGTAATGCCAACCTCCTCTAACACTGCTGGGCTATCCAGTACAGTTGCCGGTCCTTCTTTCTCTTCTTTTTCTTTTTTTATTGATCGAATTAAAGGAATGAAATGGGGTTGCAAAGCCATTCCAGGAGTAGGAATTCATCACAGCTTTGCATTCCGAGGAATTGAAAGGAATAGAATTTTCACAAATCTCCATTCCTCGGAATGGAATTGGAATGGAATGGGTGACCCCATTCCGCAACCCTGCTATGCATACAAGTGTAGCGTCCAAGTAGCAACCAAGTACAAACTAGAACAAGAAGGCCACCAACACAGTATGCGCCTGATTCTGCAGGCCCCATGTCATTGTTATTATTCACTCTGCACTCGTGCACCTGGTGTACATACACATACATAAAAACATAAAAGCTGCGTGAACTTACTAGTTCTAACTTTTCTTCGATTCCGTGACACACAGATTTCTCGTTGATGTTAGTGGCAGGAGGTTCCTCATCAGAACTTTCATCATCTGAGGTTTCAGCAGATGATCAAGCGCTTGGCCACTGGTCATCTGCCATGGCGTCTTCCCCGCGGGGATCCTATCAACAGTCTATGATAATACTGATATACACATGTGACACACTTTACTGTAAGCAAACGTTATGTAAAACTGACAAAAACTAAACTAAAAGACAAATAAAATCTCAGATTCTTCTCCAACTGAATTCGATCCCTCCTAATGTTTCACACAACCAGGGCTGGGCAAGATACTTCAAAAAAGTATCTTCGATGCCGATACTCGATACCCTCAAAAATTGTATTTCCGATACCCATACAAGATACAGAACCGAAATTGATTTTCGATACAGATACGCGGTACTGTATCTACAGATACCCCGTACGAAAATTCCAGATCGGCCGGACACCAGCCCGCATTCAGGCCAGATCGGGTCGGATCTGAAAGCGAGCATGGTATATCCGGTTTTATCTGGTTTTAACCGACAGGTGCCGGACGCAGATCCGGAAACCAGTCCGTGTTAGTCCGGATTCATCAGTATTATCCGGACACCTGTCCAGATCAGCTGGAACCAGATCCGACCAGACAAGGTCCGATCCGGATTGACGACGATATAAGGTCCGGATAGGCCGGATCCGGAACTCATCGGAATGACCGTGCCCTTTACGAGTATGTCCTGTGTGCTAGATGCAATTCACGTTGGACGAATCTTTCGTGATAATTAACCGTCGCAATTAATGTCCGGTGCGAACGACTAGTGAAGCATCTAGACAGAATAATGGAGAAGAGAGACAGGAAAGGAACTAGTTAAGGTCTCTCAGCCCCGGTCGTCAAACAGCAACGACAAATATCAGTGTACGACTGTTCACGTTTATTTTACATCCTAACCAGTAAAAGTGGAGTTCACTACAAATTCAGTTCTGTAAAGTTGGGCGATAAGCAGACACAGTCAAACGACCCTCACACATTTCTTTAGATCCTGCGGCAAAGCAATTATTTCCAATGTGGACCTTTCTACACTAACTGGAATAACATGGGTAACCTTAAAACCTGTGTCTCCATGTGTAAATACCGCTTCCGCTACTGGCATTAGTCGTTTAACAGCAATATAGACAGAGTTTGAGCGACTAACAAAGAACTGCACAGAACTGTAGTGTGCCGCACCATTCACAATGTAGGTAACCGTGTAGTTGTTTCGCCGTTCTTGTCTTCCGTACATTTCAGAAGTAACAACTACAGAGTTAATGGTAGCCTTTGTATAGACTTCCATATTTCTTGACATTGCTAGTACGTGCGACACATCGATACGTAGCTCACTCAACTTACACGGTTTACCGTGAAGCACAACTCCTGATGACGTGGTTACACCCTTTGCACGGTGTGTACCCTGCAAGCTCTCGAGAATACAGTGGACTAATGAAGATCTCCCGATATGACTTTCAAGAAAACTGAGACAGTAGCTGATACCAACAAGGCTACCCAACTGCTTGTCAATTGCTTGGGATCCTTTCGCAACATGTAAAAGACTGCCATTGTGGTCCTCAAACTCGAAGGTAGAGTTTGCCCACAGGGGGCCCCACCTTCTTACAGAAAGTCCTAGGTGACACAGCTGATGTAAATTGAAGGTGCAGAACCTGTTGTCGTAGAGTGAAGGGCATTGTTCTACGAACCGCATCAAGAAAGACTCCGCAAGGTCAATTTCTTGTTGTGTTATTGAATCCCTGAGCAACATGTGCACAGCTGCTGAAAGAAGAAGGAAATGATCAAAATATTCTGAGGGTAAAATGCCATTCAGAACGGGAAGACTATAGAATAAAAGCCATGACCTGAACTCGCTCGCCTTCCAATAGCACCTGTGCTTCAGTGCGCGTGGTGTTCCAGTAACAAAGTCAGGAGGCCTAATTAGCTGCAGTCTTTTGTCAACAGTTGTGCACTTGTGCCCGATATACCATGCTTTGCCACGACTCTTTGTGTCAAACCACTTCATTAGAAACATTTTAACTACCCCCAGCAGTACAGTATGCATGTAGTCAACGGGAAAATCCATAGCTACATCAAACCCTGGTAAACTGCACAATATTGTTGGGCCTTTGACCCCAAAAACAGCCACTCCAGTACGCACTGCTTCAACGGCCTGTTTCTTCATTCGTTCTTTGGTACGCAACGCAGCTGGTGGGCAGGGCGGGTAAATATGAACGCGTGTACTAGAGTCATCATGTTTGTAGCTTTGTCCCGCATACTCACATAGTGGACATCCATGCGCACCATTAAACTGCTTCAAATTTTGCAAAAGACATCTTGCAACAGTGTCAACTGCACAGATCGGTGCTGACACATACGACACAACAGTTCGGCCTGTTTCAGGGTGAATCCACTCTAATCCTTCTGTGTACAACCTCTGAATTTCTCGACAGAAAGGTCTTAGAAAAGTGTTCATCACTGGCTTTGGTCCAACCCAAATCAAAGTCAGCATGTGAAATTTTCGGCGCAGCACAGGAGACAGCTCTGGGATTGTGCAATACAGCGGCCACAGGGAACAGGTAGAGCTCTTGAATAGCTTTACACCATCTGTGTTCCAAAAATTCCAAGTGCCTTCTCTTCTTGTCTGTCTGTACAGTTCGCCGTCAATAATAGCATCAATGGAGCTTAGGTCATTCTTCTGTCGGCTGCTTCCATAAGACAAATATTTGTACATGTTCTCATCTTGCAAAAACGATCGTAGGCTGTGTTCAAGAGGTATTTGTAAGAAATGGCCGATTCCGTTAGACCTGTTGAGAAACGTACTGCAGCAGGGGCACATAGATACATCGGGATTTTCCAAGTACTGTTGGCACTGCTGGCAGTAGAAGTGGAGATTTCCTTTCTTTCCATGGAATTCCGAAAGAAGCTTTAAAAATGCGTACTTAGTTTGTGGCAGTGTATTTGGGAATGGCAGAAGGCTTGATATGAGGAAAAGTAGTTGCGGCAGACACTCTCTCGTAAGTGCGAACCTTGTGAATAATGTGGCTAAGAGAAGACAAGCCTCGACATTAGTAACCGCACATCCATTGTACAGTGGTGATCCTCTGTTGCCTTCCTCAGACGTTGAATCAGCGTCAGCTTCATCGGTATCACTACTGTCGTTTTCTGAGTCAGATTCTTCTATCAAACCATCCGGTTCTGCGTTCACCTGAACTTGCTCATCCACGATATTTGATGCCTCAATTTCTGGTTCAGGCTGCTGACTCGTGGACGGTTCAGCACTCTCCACAGTTTCATTTGAACTATTGGAGCATGTTGCAACAAAATGTCCTGAAGCATCCCATCTAGTCAGTGTTTGTCTTGGAACCTGCATTATCAAAAACCGGAGCTTTTCATTTCAGTAATGGTCGGTTACACATTTGCAGCAGGAAAGAAAAGAAGGATAGCAAGATTGGAAATCATGATCACCCCTCCTTACTGTAACAGACTGCTGTACAGGTGCCACAATAGTATTTCGAGGCGACAAACACATAGCGTATGTCCGTGTTAGATCACAGTGTGCTGTCCTCTATGGTTTGAGACACACCCGATCCGAAACCAGTATTCAAATGAAAAACGCATCTTCGCACATTTTGTTTTTCGAACGTCTAGTGAGAAAAATACATAGTATGTATAGTATTAGTATGTAGTATGTGTAGTGTGTAGTATGTAGTATTAGCAGTAAGTAGCGGGGAGGAAGAAGAAAAAAAAAAAAAGGAAACGGAAGCAGCTTGTAGCCCCGAGGCTGCACGTTATAAAACGCTATATATGTTTAAAAGGCTCGCTCCCCTGCACACTTCATCTCCTACTTCCGTGCTATTAAAAATGACACCCTTGTGCCGCAACTCCCATTTCATAAACAAGGCCACAGACGTGGTGAGTAAGTGCATGATCCGCGGTTCGATATGTATATATATTTGAGAATGCCTGTTCAACGGCGCCGAGATCAAAGAGCACCGCCCGTCCAATCCGTTTCCGGCGCCCACCGCAAGGGCGCTGCCTCCCTAGGATACTGCGCTGCGATTGCCATGCTTTTCTATGAGCGGTGTTACATCGCGAAACTAATTTTATGTCGCATATTTTCGACATGTTAATACTGCAACGCGAACTAGGGCTTACGATAATTAGTTGAGAAGTTGATAATAGAAAAAAAAATAAGCGCTAGGTTATTTTTGAGGGTGTTTAGTGACGAAAGGCGCAAACGTCGGAGCCGCAAAAAATATCCATTTTCCGGCAGTAAGATGTTTCACGTCGAATTGTAGCTGACGTTATGAAGCAGGGGAGATTATGTGAACACGTTGTATTGTGACTAGGGAGTGAAAAGGGCTGATGACGACGGATTTTAGTATGGATGCCCCGAGATCTGAGCGAGCTTCACGAATGCACAGACCATCATAGTGCAGCGGTGTAGATTATATACGCATCGAATGTGCGACGCAAAAATGACAGTAAAAATACAAGCAAACAAAATACAGACAAATTATTTATTCGGTTATATATATTCGGGTTATACTCCGCCCCGCTTGTTATCGCATTTCTTCATAGTTTTAGTGCCCTTCGGTGAGAGGGGCTTGGAGGCGAAAAAGTTTGCCATGTCATTCTTGTCAGTTACTCCGAGAGCAAAATTTGTGAACAGTGTGCGGAAAAACTTGGTAAGCAACGCTTCCAGGAGCTGCCGGTTATGTCAAGGAACAGAGCATTTTAATACTTCCCGCTCATTTAATATTTCAGTAGCATGCTCCACAGCTGCTTTAAGGGGATGTTTCAGGTTCCTCCTCTTTGCTAGCATCACTTGAATGTAGATTTTCAAGCAATGTATTTGTTTTCCAATGTATTACCTTCCTCGTAATGCTTTCTATGCCGGAAGCATTTTAAATAAAAATGAATAAATAATCTCATGGTGGTGGAAAGCAAAAAGTACAAGAATAAAATAAAGCCGTTTGCAATGCTGCCAATGCATGCTCACGTATGTGTGCTTTATGTGTGACTCGTGGCCGGGAACGCGTAGCCGCGAAAGCTTGGCCACGAACAGGTGCGCTATCGTTCGTATCGCACATCCTCTGGCAGAGAAGCGCATTTGCATGTTGAAGCCGTTTTCATGAAGTTAAGTCTTGTGAAAAGAAGTACTTGAGGAGATTTAAAATGATTTAGCCAAATGACCAACCGCGGTATTTTGATCACCCGCTTCTCCTTTTTCTTTTTTTTTTTTGTTGTTCGGCGCACAATAACTGCACCTTGACGTAGCGGAAGATGCTGGTACAAGAGGGCACGACAGCAAGCAGCCTGCTTCTTTGTAACGATCAGCTTTATTATATTTCCTGAAAGAAAGAAATAAAGAAATCAAAGCGCGGAGTTAACACCATTTCGTAATTCCTGGAGTAGTTCGTTACAATAATGTGTACACATGTACGCATGCAACAGCTGCTGTCAAAACTGTAGGCCACGTATATGCGCATAGAGTTCAAAGCAAGATGCAACTGCAATTTTACATAATGTGATGAAAAATACACATATGACACCAAGAGCGCCGGCAGCGTTGGGTTCTCCACTTTTCAGTGAGCTTTTTGCGCACCTCAGAATCAATATCCGGAGCAGTCGAATTCTTAAAAAAATACCTGATTTAATATTAATAGATTTCCCAGTCATCCATCCCAGTAGTGGCAGTCATCAACGCATATTACTACTAATTGCGCGAGCGCTCCATAGCATTTGCATTGAGGAGAACCCTAGGATGCGAGCGCCCCAAGCGGCGCGGTGCCGAGGAGGATAGGGGAGGAGGTTGAACGGGCGCTTCGAGGCGAATGAGCAGGCATTCTCAAATATAGGAGGCTATGTCCCAACACTTCGCGCGTCTTTTCATTTCACGGTCTGGAAGTGTGTGACAAAGGAGCAGTGAAAACGTAACGATGTCGTATGTGCTAGTTCGTTTTGAAAACAATACGTATGACGTTTGTAGAAAATTGAAGACCAAGGGAGCAGTTGAAGGTGGCCCTGTCCGTGTAGACTGGAACGGGGATGTTTACACCGCAACAGCGGTTGCGTTTTCTGGTAAGGCATGTGTGAAAGGTTGTCACCTCTAACAGTTATCTGTCTCTCGTTAGGGCTTCGGAATTGTTGATTGCGTTTGTTGGTGGTTTATCATGATGCCGCGAAAACGCTACCACTACCACCATAAAAACGAAAGAGCACACGTAATACCTTCTGACAGATGCGCCAGTATGTTACTACGGGTACCTAAACGGGCGGGCCGTTATCGTGTAGTCGTTTCACTGCCTTTTCCTATCGGTCTTATGCCAATATGAAGTATCCCGCTTCACGAACAAATAAAGTGACTGCGGACGCACATGTGCCCCGGTTTGGAGTGGATAGCCAGTCTCAGTATCAATCCATTTTGAAATTACACAAGTGAAGCTACATACGGGTTTCTGTGTGCTTTTCGTTTTTATGTCTGTGGTAATAGTAATAACCAGGGATCCTAGGTTTGCGTGGTCACCGAAAAATGCAAATTTCGCGTTGGACGCGGACAAACGCGATTTCGATTTTGGGCACCGATAAACGCTGATTTCAATACTTCTAGCGGAAAAACGGGGGTTTATCGTTTTTAAATAGCATATACATAATCACTAGTCGCAAAACTCGTTATGTGCTGCTGTGAGCAGTTAGTCTTTTCCTCCTCCTCGCCGGCACTGCAGAGGCGCCAGACTGTCTTCGATTTAGACGCTGCTCCACGTCGCGTTATGTCGAAAACTGGCAAGGTTACAGCTAGGTTTCTAGGATTTTGTGTTACGGTTTACGCGTGGATGAGCGACCTTGCCGGTTTCGTTTTGCGAACTTGATACAGACCGTAAGTTATGTATGTACCTATCGTTGGCGCGAAAAAAAGAAAAAGGCAGAATTTTGAAAATTTTTGCGTTTAATGTTTTTTTTTATTATGGAAAACTAGGATCCCTGGCAATAACGCCTTCGCGCTTCTCGTTATAGAACAACCACTCGAAAATACTAAATGCGCAACGTCCTTTTGTTCGTGCAATTTCAAAGGTAACTCATGAATAACTGGTTCCTCACTGGCAGATTCGAAAGGGGTACTTCTGTCGAAAATGAAAAAAAAAATCATATGCGAAACAAACAAGAAAAGAGTAAGTATACTGTGTAAATATTTGTTGAAGAGGAGTGTTGTGGTTTTTATGCAACATCGTCAGTATCCCTTGGAATGCCACAATACCTTTTCACGATTTTTTATTACGAGCAGGGGAACAAATTTAATGCTGGTTCTGATTTCAGGTTCCTGAAGCAAATGTATCTCCACACATCCGTCAGGCACGAGATCTTATTGAAGAGCTGGAGATGTCTGGGAACACAGTATAGACACGGTGCACGATGAATGTCAACGACAGCTTGGTGCATTGCGCACAGAGAACAAACGACTGATTGATCAGGTGGAGAACTTAGAAAGAAGCCTGTCCAAATATTCAAAGCTGGATGCACAAATGGATACGCACACCGGTGTGTATATTTATTGTTTGACCTGTCTTTCACAATCTGGAGTGCTTAAGAGACATATTTATAGGTTCATGTTCACGCAGCAAATACCCAATCGAGCACTACGAGCTGAAATGTTACTAAATTCCTGAGGTAGTTATTTCACTGCAGCTGCCTTATGGCAGGCTGTGTGTCTCTGCATGCGATTTCCAAACGTACAACCATCCACCGAGGGACATCATATAACACAAACCATCCAAAAGACAACCAGAGTATTGAAAAAAGCAGTAGTGAATACGTGAGGAGTCATGATGCCTAATGTACCTCAAAGCAATTCCTATATGTATGTGTCTGTACTGCCGTTTTCTGACATCACTTCCTGCAACACTATCTGGAAGCTGGCACTCTCGTATAATCAATTTCCGCGACTCCTTCATTATAATCATAGATTAATTGAATATGGCTTATCTTGGGCTCTGCAAATGTATAAGCATACTTTCTTTAAAGATATCATGTACTACCTGGAAACAGCAAAAACCGTTGTGGAGAAGCTAGAGGCTATATTGCCACATCAAGGTCACAACAGTCAAACTCCCAAAGAGAGCCCGCCAGAGTGTGTTTGATTCCCAGATGAGGATCAACCTGTTTCGCCGCCATGTGGTGGGGAGCTCAGTACACCAGCCAGTCCTTCACCTCAACTTCAAGGTACCAATGACACTCAACTGAGATACAGCAAAGGTGACAATATGGTATGTAAGGTTGAGCATATTGCTAGCAACATTAGGCAAACCATTACGTCCCACACATTTTCATGTCACAGTGGTTGTGCCCGCACAGCATTGACTGTGCTGGTGAGATCTGGCTATGCTTATCGGCTTCAATGCAGGGTGCTGCTGTATATGTCTATGGGAGAAATTTTGACAAAAAAGCGCGTCTTTTAGGATATCAGACTTGGTTATTTGATAAAAGTACAGGTAGAAATATCCCACAGAGGCATATCAGGAAATATTGCGAGCCGTGTTTTGTGTCAACAAATTTGTACGGACTCCACAGCGGCATATAAACACAACAGTAGAGTGTCAAGCAGCCCATGTAGTCAAGATGTCGATACCACTGTCGGGAGTGTGCAGATGCTGCGTGCAAAATTGTGAGCAGGTTTCACCTTGCCGGTTCAGGAGAAAATCCACAGAGAAGTGAAGGTCTCAAAATTTTATAAGGACGCATATGTAAGTACATGTGTAGCTAAAATGTGTGCTCTACTGCTTCCAGCACACCACACCAGAAGGGGAGGCCAAATATGCCAACAACCAACATTTCTGCAATGATGATGTACCGTAATATTAGAAAATATTCAAGGTGACAGCTACTTGCTTTTATGCTCATTTATCATCTGCTAACAGTAGATGTGGCTTTGTAGACTGCCACCACAAGAGACAAAATACAAGAAACCTGGCTGCAGACTTTATCAAAGCACCATATTTCTGGGATGTGACTACTGCCAATACAAGCACATGACCATGTCCAACACTTTCTTTCTTTTCTTCCAAATTATCTGTTATGGGCACAGCTGTGCCTGTACCTCATGCTTTTGAGTTGTTTCTTTGCATTAAATCAATAAAAATTGTTACGCATTGCCACAAGGATTATTATTACTAAGGATATCAACTATTAGTTGGGAAGGGAAGATGTGTGTTCCATGCCACATGCTATGGAAAAAAGAAATATTTACTACATTGTGCATGGAGACACAACTCCAATGCATTGATAGCGCAACAGAGCGGAATTCCATTGGGCAGTTTAGCATGAAAAGCAGAACCACTAGCTGACATTCTTGCTGGCACAGGAAGTACCAACACTGAACAGTTGAAATTACTGCTGTACATTGGGCATGAAGTGTGATTGAAGACCGGAAATGCTATCCGTTACATATAAGGAACAAATAGAGATCATGAAAAAGGGAACTGTGATGGAAGAACATGTAGGGTGTGCCTAAGCCGGTGCAAAGAGAATCAGTAACACAATTACCAGTACCGTGAAATATATATGTAGATCACAGGGACCTGTCGTTACTGGTAATGCTGTTTTTCCACCTTGTACTGCGGTGCACAAGTACATCGATCTCTCTGAAACGCAGCTATGCTGAAGTCAGTCACCACGTGGCAGATTGACATTTGTATCGTCTGTGCTAAATCATGGGTATCATTATGATGTGGCTACAGATGTATGACAGATCACGTGATCTGAGTACACAGGCATGCTCATTTTTTGCAAGATTTCCTGGCCAATCTCACATGCTTGCATTGTTGACAGCTGTCATGACACAGATGTCATGACATGGTGGCGACACAGATGTCATGACATGGTGGCGACACAGATGTCAACGGCACTCCAGCTTTATGTGGTGTGATCTGTGCACTTGTTGTGTGGTCTCATATCCTGTAAGGCAAATTTTAAGAATGGAAAAACACATCCCTGTGTAATCAGGTCACAAGATTTATTATATACTTGTGCATTCACATCCACATGGCAATCATGCCTCTATTCATCATGAATGCCCAAACGCCTTTAATTTGGTTGTGTTGTGTCTGTCTTCAATGTGTTCTAAATAGCTGAGTTCAAGCAATAAGTACAGAATAGTGGAAATTGTAGTAGTACTGCATGAACCAAGCCAATGGCCACCCCTAAATGCACAGCAGTGAATGAAGGATGAAGGCAATATGGGCATACTACCGTCACAAAATTCTGATGTAATTAAGATTGTGTGTTATCAGCATCATGACAAATGATTCTAATATCTATGAATCTGTCACTCAAAAGCCTACAGGAAAGAGTACCTAGATGCCGTTACAATGCAAGACACCGCGGCACTCATTTACAGTTCGAAAGATTAAAGCTTCCTTCCTTCACAACATCACGAGGAGAATATGTGGCATGTCGAGCATACTACTTTTACTGCATAACCGGCACCAAATGCCTGTGACATATGTTACACCTTCTTATTCAGTTTGTTTCTTGTAATCAGTTCTTCAATGCTATAAGGGAAGAAAACTAATTGTTGTACAGATATCTGGCTGGAACATGACTAACCCTGCTTAAGCGCATGAAAAACATGTCAGTGTAAGAGTAGAAGCCATTGCTTCAGGAATATTGTGGTTGTGTGTGCGGAATTTTTCCTTTCGTCTAAAGAGGAGCTTCGCACTACCTCTACCTCTGTTTCTTTTTTAACCGTGCCCCCTCCCACCTTTTGTAATGAGCCTTATGTGTACATAAAGTCCAATAAAGTGGAATGAAATGACCATATTCCCTTCATGTGTGCTAACATAGATGTGTTTGCCCAAAATCTCTGAAACTGCTGTTGGGTGCTGCTATCTTGCAAATCATCCCCCCCCCCTCCCCATAGGTCACCTACCAGAATACACCAGCTGAAGAGATCGCATGTTCATCACTGGCTATTGAAGTTAGGTGGTCAGCCATGCAAAGGCATCTATGTTATTTTGCTGCATATTAAGCAATGTCCCACAATTCTGCTCCCAGACTTTGTCCTTGATGATGCAGTACACCTTGTTCACTACACTAATATACTGTCCGGTTGTGTAGCTTTGTGCTGACACAGCTGGATGAGTATGTCGGCTTTTGCAAAGTTACAACTGCCAAAGTGTCTCAAAAGGTAACTGAAAATGTGGAAGAAAGACATATACAATCCTGTATTTCCTAAAAAATAACAGCAGCACATTGTAGATAAGGTGCATCTGATTCTTTGTTTATATGAGCTTATTTGCATTGCATTCATGTGCCCATTGCAGACTTCCACTTACTGCCCATTACATATTAATACAGAAAGCTAGCAGACAATGATCAGCAGTGCCGTAGCCAGACCTCCAAGGTAGGGGGGGCTTGATACGAAAACTCGCCCCCACTCCCCCCCCCCCCCGCTGATCCTGGGCGCGACAACATACGCATACTCCGGCACGCCGCCAAATGATTGATTTGGACGTGCACAATACGATTACATGTATAGGCTGTCATGTCCAATAAGGTGGTGTCACGAGATTGGAAGGATTTTGAAAAGGTCATACTTTGAAAACCATTCAAGAGTGCTGCTTAGACGCCATGAACTGTAAGAACCTTCGCGATCGTCACACTGTCACCCCCCCCCCCCCCATATATTATTTTCTCTTCGGATTTGCACGGTTTCCGTGGGTCGGTCCGTGGCAGGTAGGGGGGAGCTCGAGCCCCCCTAGCCCCCCCCCCCCTCCCCCCGTGGCTACGCCACGCTGCTGTTTGCTGTGACACCGAGAATTCATGCTAGAATGAGCAGCTCTATAGGTGTACCTTGCTTTGATATGCCACGGTGTTGTTTCGCAAGAAATAGCACAATCTCTCAGCGCACAGCTGTGCAGTTTATAACTGCATAACTACGCAGTGCACAAATGCATGGGGCACATGCACAAATTTTTAAGAGCTTTACCATCTGTGTTTCAGGATGTCTGCAATACAGGACAGTGTAGAAAACTGGGAACAGTCAGAGAACTATAGAATGATTGAAAAGCTATAAAAAAGTTCTCAAGATAGCTGTATAGAGCTGCTGATGTAATCATGGAATAACTTAATTTGCACGATTGGACAGTGGCAGTTCTCAGAGCAGCCTTGCCAAAGGAGAAGCAGAGGTCACACGGGCCTCTCTTTTGATTTTACTGTCAAAATTGAGCGATCTGTGTCAGAGTGAAGTGATAACTGCAACTGCATCACCATAGAAATTCTTTCTGAACAAGAAGCCTAAATTAAAAGCCTCAGCTGGCATATTATAGCATGGCATTAGCTGTGGGGAGTTTTTAGGCATTCGTGGTGGTGATTGTTTGGCATGTCATGGTGCAATGATAATGGAAGTGAGATTGTTTACAATGCCAGTATGAAGTCAAGAGAGGAGCTTATAAAGAATGAGCACAGAAAAATACATAAGTCCCTGATTAGGTACGTTAAAGTGTTTCCTCATTAATATATGACTTTGAACAAGCAAGCACAATGCAAATAGCAGCACGGACTTGCTTGTAGCTGATGTTGCATCGGTTGTTGTGTGTGTTTGCCTTTGTCCATTGTATGTTTGCTCCAGCCTTGAAACACCATTATTGAGACAAAGAAGACCTTCTTTACGAGATATTTGATCCATTTTAACAGCAAAGAGAAGATTGTTTGTATTATGTGTATGTGGTCTCAATAAACAACAAGCTTTGAATGGCTCGGATCTATTGTAACGACACTAAAGTGTGCCCTTTTATCTTTGCAATTATGACGTCTGTGATCACAAGTGCGCTCACTATATGACTGTAGGACATTCCCATTATATTAAGTTTCAGCAAGTGACAGTCACAGCACAGCCAGTCTTTGTTAGCTGAACAGAATAAATCAATTCAGTGCTTGATGATTTGTACAAGAATGTTATATGCAGAGATACGCAGATAAAGGAGGTCACAGTTAACCATAGCACGGCACTGATAGAACGACAGGAGGTCACGACACTGTCAACTTCCACACAACTCACAGGCAGGGACACCGTGGGTAACATAACGAAAACAGCGCTAACACACAGACACACACACACACACAAACAGGACGCGGATGCAAACAGGATTGCACAGTTCGTTTTCCGTCGTGCACCCGAACAAACGCAGCCAGCGAAGCGATGCTTTAACGCGTTGCAGATTTGTGACACGTTGCAAAGTACCACGTCAATTTCTTGAAATCATAACACTATAAAAGTTATGCGTGTGGGAGTCCAATGCAGGATATAGCAACCCTTGTATCAATGTTATTTCTGTTTACTTACAGGCAGCCTACTCTGATGATGCGCCTGCACACATGCTGCGCACATGACACCATACTTGAAAGCGTAAAAACACGCTGCTGACATGCCCCAGCGATCGAAAGGCTATCTTGATCATTGCAATTCACCACAAAGGCCGCACAACAAATGATAACCAAGCGATGGTCCATGGAGGTGCAGTTATTATACACAACCACAATCCACGACCGAACCCTGACAAAAGCACAACGATCGCCTCCACGAGAATACGTACTGCTGCCTCTTCAATAACATGGCAAACGCGCTCTTTGTACATTATTTTAGCGATCATATTAACAAACACAAAGGCAGGCTTAACCGCCGGCTACCCACACACCATCCCGCAACCACGGATTGATGGGACCAGGTCCCCCAAACTCACCTCGGAAAAGCGTGCAACGAAGAAGGCCGCCACTAGATACCCCACTGTTGCCGTTCCGGATCACTTCAGCGCACTAAGTTTAGCGGCAAAATGTTTTTGTTGTTTCTGCGAATGAATCTAGTCTTTATATGTCCAAATAAAACGCGTATAACAACTTTTTCTGTCGTGTTTCACTTTTCGGTCCCGTTTTTAAACGTGTTGAGCGATCGGAAGGATCTAGTGCACGGCTGCGTGCATCACATAGCGTACCTGTCGTACCAGGCGCCGCAGGCGCTGCAGTCGTCCATTTCTCCTTCGGTGACTTGGCCTGGCTTGGATTGTGCTTCAACTGGATCTTTAGCGCACTACAGTCCACGCAAGCCAATGTCTGGTAACAATGGGGTATCTAAGGGCGGCCTCCGGCATTGCACGCATCGGGATAGGAACAAATACATGGGAAAATGGCGACCTTGGGGGACCTGGATGGGACTATAGTGTACTACAATATAACCTAGTGGCGCGAACGGAGCACCACCGCCGTGCCGTTTTCGGTTGACGGCCGCAAGGTGGCGCCGCGGAAACTTTCTCTAGTCGGTTTCATATTGCGCGCTATGTTGCAGGCGGCTGTGAAGTTGGCGGGTGCGCTGTTTTTAGCTGAAATACGATTGCGATCGTATTGTATAAATTTTAGGGGTGAGCCTTCCTTTAAATAAACCCACTGTATAAAAGTGGGCTCAGATAATCGCCGCAGTCCGTTTAGCTCGAATTGACGTCGCTTCCAGCAACACCTGGCGCGGGATTGTTGCTGTCCCGAAGAAGTATTTCTAGAGTATTCATTGTTTACACATCATTGTAATGTAACTTGCGGCACCCGTAATGCAAATCACACCTCTAGTCTGGGTCGTGTTAGGCATCACCCACACAATGTATTCCTATTCGGCTGTTTCATCTCTGGCACTGTCAGATGCTCCTGTTCTTTCTCCTCCTCTAGCAGCAATTTGTTCTTAAGCTCATTTTAGTTGCTGGATGCTATTTAACGTAAAAATATACGAACGCTGAACAGGAGCTGTATTTTTTCGTCGACATCAACATATGTTGTATTTTATCTGTTTATTTACATCAACAATTTATTTACAATGATACAGGAAGAAGCTTAAGGCCCACACATTCTAGGAGCATCTACTTAAGTTTAGGTGCTTCGAAGCCTGGCGTCTTTTGCTGTTCTTCTGGTTCAAGCTCTTTGTAAAAAAATGTAAACGTGTTGTAGCATAGAAAGCTGTCACTTCAGCTGCAACACTCTCACAATGCTCAGGGTAGCCAAGGCGGCATTCCTGTTGTGCCCTAATAGCACTGAGCACGTCTAGTACACTCTCAGCGTGTAACTGAAGAAGGCTAAAACACTCGGTGAAAGCATTCTCTAAGTTTGTTATGAACTCGTACAGGATGCTTGAAGGATAGAAAAGGCCTCCGTTTTCTTTCGGTTGAGTGAGATGTGCTAGGTTCATGGCTTGTGATGACTCCCTGGACATTAGGAGGAGGTTAAGACAGCTTTCACAACCAGTCTTTAGAATGCGTTTTCTGATCACATATCCGGCTATATAAAAGATGAGTCGGCTATCACTTGATGCGACCACAGATGGCGAATGCTCTTTTGGTGTCTCGAGGAACAAGGCCTCTGCACCATCTATGTTTGCTGCATCAAGACACCTGTCAGTTAGATGTTCCCTGCTATTGGAACTGCCTTGCTGCTCAGTTTCTGGGCCCAAAAGAGCACTCTGCATTCCTGGTTCACAGTTACCTCTGGACACTGAATGGGCAAGGTTGTTAAACGCCAGACAGTTCACAGTTACAATGAACTGCTGAGGGGTTGGGTGGCTGTTGCACCCAGACGATTGCCTAACAACACCGAACAGATGCTCAACAGGGTCTTGGCTCACTCTGCTTGTCATAAGATATTTGTACCCAACTTCTTCCGTGAGGTACTTGAGCAGCGACAGCACTCCTGAGACTGTCACTCGTAGTCCCGTTGACGTAGATTGACTTAAGAAGCCCTGCTTCCCTCCATTACAGAGCTCCCATTGTTCAATATATGCAAGAGCAGACTGCAATTTGCCCACAGATGCAGAACCTGGCCGCAGTGCCTACGCAGGAAAGCGTGACGTCCTTATTTGTGTAAGGTCTCGAATGGCCCTATAATATTAGGATGAAAGATACCCTGTAACATGTAGACAAGTAATATAACGTGCCTTTTGAGCTTACAACTGTAACACAATGTCGATAACAGGGCATTGGTAGCACTTACTCGAAGAAATGCAGTGTTGCTGTGATGTCACCGCAAGCCTGCTCAATGTTAGTCCTGCACAGTAATAGACCCTTGATAACCTCGTCACTGAAGAGCTGGAATGCAAGGAAGACCCTAATCTTTTCGCAATTATTTGGATTAGTGTGGCTGGAGGTGATGCCGGGCATTGCCTGCAACGTCACACTGCTTCCGTCCAAATTCGAAGCGTGACGAACAGCTTTTAAAGTCACCTGAAATGTTTAAAATGGAATGTGCTACATTACGATATAGCAGTTGCATACACCACTAGCAAAATGTTGGATGTTACATTAAATGTACACATTACATGACATGATGTGCCTGTTACATTACACTAGACATGTGTTATCAGGTTTTGCCCACCATAAATACTTACTCGTCCCTCGGGCACTATATAGTCTGACGTCAGAAGGACGTTGCGTAGACACTTTATCAAATGGCGAAAGTCGGACAAAAAATGAAGCTGGCGGTTTGGATCCACAGGGTGCTGTGCACTGCATTTTGTACTGGTCGAGGATGCCCCAACGCCCATTTCTGTCCACATCTTTCTATTCCACGTTGCGCCATCAGACGTGATAAAGTCGACCTTCAAGCCAGCTTGCTCTGCCAGAACAACGGCTTCAAGCATGATCTTTGTCAAAAGAGTTGCATTTACATTCCCTTTAGTGGGAAAGCGGCATGTAACTGGGCCCACTTCCCCACGAATGGAACAAAAATTATAGCTATTCCGTGGTCTGCGACAGTGTGCTTGTCTTCATCTCGTGTGAATGGGCCCAGATCCACAAAGCCTTCTATGTGGCCAGTCGTAGAGAGAGAGAGGTGTTCCGACAGTTTCATCTCATCAACTATGAGACCCGCATGGCATTGGAATTGGTCCATTGCGCTAGTTTTCTTGCTCAGTATATCTAGTACCTTTGCACTGAACCCAGATCCGGTCTTGCAGGACTTCAGGTATTTCCGCAGTGTCGTTTTACTAGGCAGTGCAAATATGTTTTCCCCAGTGATGGCCAGTAGTTAACTACATGCAGTTAAACTACTAGTTAAACTACCTGATTGTAGTTAAAAAGTAGTTATCAACTACTTGCAGAAATGTAGTGACAACTACTAGTTAAACTACTATTTTAAGTAGTTAACTACAGTAGTTAGGTTACTGAAGGCGCCAACTACTTCCGATTTTGCCGCAAGCTTTACGGAACGATTGTGCTTCCGACTTTTACCTTGAGCTACTTGTTTGATGAGAACGGAGGTGCAGAGCAATTGTGTCGTGCATGTATACTAAATCTTCACTTGTAAAGCTTGTCTAGTAAAGCCTCATTTGCTGTGAAATCTCGCTGCAAGATTTGTATTTGGCGATCGTAGCAATGGCTTGAGCCAAACTTTATCAGTGCTTGTGATTCATATTTAGGTGTCCAAGAACACTACAAGGAATTGGTGTTGATGAACAACGTTACGTAGTTATAAATGTAGTTAAACTACATTGCAGTAGTTAAAGAAGTAGTTTTAATTACTCCCCTGCAAAGTAGTTGAACTACTAGTTAAACTACTCAATCTCAAAATAGTTAGTAGTTATAGTTAAACCACTGTCGAAGTAGTTAGTGGCCATCACTGGTTTTCCCTTCTGAGGTGCTCGTACAATCTTGGGCTTTTCATTTTCATTATCAGGCACTCTAAGATCCACTCATTCGAATACCTCATGCCATGGGTACTTTTACGTGATGAAGCTTTCAAGATGTGGAGCGTAGCCTCTTGCTGTTTAGGTGGAAGAGTGGCTATTCTAGCAGCAAATCTTCTTCACTTATTGCTTCGTTCCTGGCTGCCATAGCTTTCAGCTGGTTTCCCATGACAGTTGCACGGCCTCTGAGACGCACAGTTTTCCGTGTCATGAGCTTGAATTTCTGAGCCGTGAATTGTTTTGGTGAGACGTGTACTCTAATGTGTGATGTGCGAGACTTCCTTGTCAACAGCAGCTTGCGAAACAGTTTGCACTGCGAACTAGCAGCGCCTGAAAAAAAGTATGAAAGCATAAGTTAAAATTGGCTTAATGTAAACATGCACGCTTCCAATAGAGCAAATTGCATTCTGCAGAAACTTTCACCAAACACTTTTTGCTGATGGTTGCATGGCCAAGCATAACAGCTTCATCCTGCAGCTTAGTTGTCAGGCGGTGCAAAATAGCGTTGAACTCAGGTTGTGACATCGCTCCGCTGCACAGGAAGCATGCTTCAGTTTCTTGCAAAACACTGCTCATATCACCAACTGAATGTACAACGGTGCTCTTGCACATAACACCTCGAATGTACACTTCAGCACTCATTGTATCTTGTAGTGCATTAAAGCATACGACTTTGTCGTGAACGATATCTAGTTTTGGTCCCTTTTGTACGTACGTGGCTGCAAAAACTATTCCTGCATCACCACTATGCTCAAGTTTGGACCACGATTTGGACGGCAGTTCTACGGAGCACAGTAAATCAACAGTGAGCATCTGGTCTTCTGTGGTATCTTCATGAATATATTCAGAACTTTCAGCGAGTTCAACAGCGTTACATCAGTCTTGAGATCGTTGACGCGGCCTCCTGTTTAATGAATAATAATGAAATAATCCTCGCTGCTGTTGTTCTCTTTCTTTCCGGTCTCTGTTTTGGTGTGTGGACAGAGAGGTTGGCTGGGCAGCCAGGTAGAAGGGTCGGCACAGCGCCTGGTGCAAGCGACGGCTTTGCGCGGGGAATACGTACTTTGTTGCCGGTTACTATGTGAACGTAGTCCCGCAATATACACTGCGGCTCGAAGTGATTCTCACATACTGCTGACGATGCTGTTAGGGGCTTTTCGCAAGAAATGGTCCCACCTTTTCCGCAGCTCCTCATCTTTTGGCGCAGCAAATAAGGACGCTTTAGGTGCTCCCGGATAGCCGGTCTTGCAGCCCGGTGCAAAACAGTGAGAATCAGTCTTTCCCCCTGCCATCTGTTACTTCCTTCTCTGTAGCGGGCTACTGCATTCAAGGTACGTCACTCATCACCAATTAAAGTTCGAAATAGGGAAAAAGAAACACACGAGTCAAAACAACAGTACGTAACACACATATACGCCCACAGCCGCCCATACGCCCGCGGCTAGGGAAAGGTACGGCAGCGCCACAAGCGGCGTTCAACAACATTCGTTCCTAGAAGAAGAGCTCTCCGGCCGACCGGTCGCGCCACTAGGTTATATTCTAGTACACTATATTTTGGATGGATACTGTGGCTTTTCCCTTTGGAGCGGGCGGTAGCTTGCGCCACCTAGCCTAGAATTACTGAGGCCGCGTTCCAAAACAAACCCTTAGTCGAGTAGGTCACATGACCGAGTTGTACCATGTGACCACAGAGTACGCGTCTGGTCGAGTAGCTCTGGGAACGCATGGGAGACTCCGACCGAGTTGAGATGGAGGCCCGTGTCACCACCGCTCTCATCTCGCGTGCGTCAGATTTATTTTACAGAGACGACGATAACGACGACTGGGAATGTATTGTGAGCTGTTTACAGGAGTCACCATGCCCCGTCGGACATACTTGAACTCTGTCTTGTCGGCCCAGTGGGCATTTGGCTTTTTCAGCACTTTGTGTATGTAGTTACTTACTGTACAGTGACATTCAGAGATTGCTTTTCTGGTATTATTTCTTCCAAGATACGGAAGAATTATTCTTAAGCCCCGCTATTGGAGAATGAAAGGGAAAAGCAGCTGACATTGTCGTCATTTATTTGTTAATGTTTTGTGGGATGGAAGACTTCACATACCATTAGCTACCCCAAATGCATGAAGTGATAGATCCCGTTGCATTTGGTAGTCAAAACAAATGAAAAAAGAAAAACGTTAACATCATGACGACAGAAGATGAAAAATACAAAAGGTGGAAGCTGCTGGTTGGAATCCTGGAACTGAGGTAGTGGTGCGGGCGTGGTTAGGGTCACGAAAATGTCCGCGGCGTCAGAGTCGAATGTGACCAGAACGGCTGAAACAAAACACGTAATCAGAGCGCGATGACGCGGTTCTGATAGCACACGTATCGCGAAGTGCGCAAAAGCCTCCTGTTTCATTCACCTTGAAAGAAATCTGAGCTCTGGCGAAAAGACGGGAAATTCGTGACAGAGTTCTGTCGTGTTGTGCCTTCCTTCCACAGCTCAGAATTTATCCAAGTTCCACCCAGGCATTTATCCACCAGCTAGCCTGCGCCTATGGTACATTTTATCTGAAACCTGTTCACACGAACGTACCGACAAACCATCTTACAACTGTGCAGGTAAAGAAAGAAAAGTAATATTCCATTTAAAATCCCATTTCGGACACACGCACACAAAAGTAATAATAATAATAATGCTGGTCAGTAATAGCCCTTGCTCCTAATATAGTTTTGAACGTTTCACATAGAGCTCTGCCTTTACAAGGACCACGTGGCTACAAGGCAGTGAAACAAATAAACATTGCAGGGCTGCTAAATAGATAATGGAAAAGCGACGTACATGTAGAAAGGCGCACCAGCGAGACACACTTTGTCCTGGGAAATGTATCCGGCTCACATGTCTTTGGGTGTTCGCCTTGTCACACAATCCGCATCGGAAGAGTGTTGCCGTTTCGATGTGCAGTTGTGTATTGATAACCCGTCGTGAAGGTCGATGCTTTTTGGCAACCAAACGTTCAGCTGGTTTCGATACCGCGCTTTCGCGACAGCAGACGACAAAAGCATGACGTCATTACTCGAGCGAACCTTCCCTGACCGGCCTTCCGAGGAGAGTTGAATCGAGTTAACTCTCTGGTTACTCGACCTTGTTTTGGAACGCGGGTAGCGACGTCATCGAGTTACTCTACCCGGTTTTGGAACGGCGCTTCGGGTAGAGAGCTACTCCCGAGTTGACTCGAGTAGGTTTTGGAACACACCCTGAGATGAAACCACCTGTAGCAGCGCCAAGCTCCCTGAACTTTTCTTTATCAACCTCATAACAAAAAAAGAACAAACGGGAGCCTTCCTCTTCGCGGTCCTTCTGTCGTTTGCTACTTTCTCCCTCCCCTCAACCATCTCGTGAGAATGTGAATAATGCGCATGCGTTGTGGTCAAAGGGGTTCAGAGCCGGAGAGATCACGTGATCAACTTAAACCAGACGTCACTAAACCAGCGGTTAAGTGCTACTGGTGAATACGGGCACATATCTTTAAAGGAACTGTAAAGCAGTAGACAAGCATGATATACCGCTGATGTGACTAGAGACTTTATTGCTTCTAAATACCATATGCGGAACCATACGACCTACAACGCGCTATAAATATCTTTAATTTGCCATGAAAGATGCGGCGTAGTGGAGCGGTGCGACGCCTGGTGTCAAACAACCCCGTTTACAGCGGGCAACACTGAAAATTGGTATTACACACCATGACATCGGAACTTCGTTATTTTAGTAACCATATTGTTAGTTTTCCTGTTTATCTATGCATTCTGAAACCCCTGTTAACAGTTTAACCTGTTAACCCCTGTTTTTGCGAAGTAACCCAGTGCTGGCCGCTGTTCGATGGGGGCTCTCCCTACTTCTCTGCTGCGCCTGCGCGCTCCTTTTGTTCGCGGCCGCTTTCGAACGAACAATCTCTCTCTGTGAACCTCTGTGAAGAAACAAGTCCCGACGCTGTCTGGCTTCTTGAACGTCTGACCCATTTTTTTCAACGGCTCAGCATTTCATTTCAGTTCGCTTATCCGTTTATCCTCAGATGTGGATCGTTGTGTGGATTGCAGGGGCGGATTTTATAGTGGATTGTGGTGGATTGTTATGTCGGGCCCAGTGTTGCACGCATGCAATGTGGTTGCCACCGTATGTGTCAGAAGTACGGGTTCATTTCGAATACCTAGTACAGTGTTGCCCGTAATCTTTAATTGTAATTTTCTAATTAACTGCACCGTCGATTGGAATGAAACTTGCACAGTTTTTGTCCTGATGGCTTGGACTATCAAATAGCCACACTAAATGACATTTGATCGGTGCTGCTTTACAGTACCTTTAACGAGCATCGCCTGAAGTGAAGTACTACCTTCCACTTCCAGCTTGTTGTAGTGACGACTGTGGATTTCGTCCTGTGCATTTTCCGGCGGTTATCTCTTAAACTGTTAAATCTATTTATCATGGTCTTGGCGCATTATGGTCGTAGTTACCGCTGCGCCATTAAAACACGAATCATCATCATCATCTTCCGGCGCTGTTTGAGGATTGAGGTATACCGCCAAGCATGGCGCCCAACAGAATGGATGCGGCAAGTCGATCAGGTAAATTTACTTTTTTTGTCTCTTAGTTTCATATTATCATTTTTCTTTCCCCAATATCGTCTTGTGCAGTACCCTTTGCGGGGCAAATGTTGGACGACTACCGCAGTTTTGTTGCCTTCGTGGCCTTGCACGTTTTGTTTTGTTTTGTTTTGCAGTGTTTTCTTCCTGTTCATGTACGCGTTCAAAATTACTTGCCATTCACCTAGCCTGCTCAGTTCGCACATGTAGTCTTCATTTGGGGCGCTGAGTTTCTGTTCACCCGCAGGAATGCTGCTGTGATTAGGGCAGCTGCGAGATGTCTAAGTATTGGCAATCCAGGACATTGCTTCAGGAGAGCAGCACGTGTGTGGCATAAAGTTTGGCACTTATAAGTGCTGGACATGAGGACAGTGTTAGCGAAGATTCTTGTGACCCCTCTATAGGAACAGGACGCCATGATCTAACAATGGAGAAGCTTCTGACGATTCGTGGAGCATTGAAGCTTCAGATATGTTTAGTGCAACTGACGCGACTTTTGTGTCCCGCTGCGCTTTTCCTGACGAGGAACCCTCTCGAGCGTCCGACAGTGGATATATTACATCCGATGATGACTCCAGTGACTTGGAAATGACTTAAGAAATTGGGCAGTGCAGCATAGCATAGTCCATTGTGCTGTAAGTGATCTGCTGAAAATACTGTCCAAGCACTCATGCTTGTCCTACCTGCCACCATGCTCGAAAACACTGCTCGAGACGCTCAGACAGTGCTCTAACTTTGTTGACATCGTTGGTGGTCAATATTGCTATTTTGGTCTTGCTGCTGGAATTATTACTTCTGCGCAGTGTTGGCCTGCGGTATCACACAGCATAACGTTAAAGGGTCTCTGACCAGAACCTGGTCAATGTCTTTGTTTGTATGGATAACGAACCTACATGGTGCCTCCAAGTTACAACTGGAATGTTTCGTCTCTGCGGAGCCGCCAACTATTCCAAACAAGTAGCCGAAAAGCGGTTTCGATTTCTGCCCTTAACTCGTGCAATCAGCGCAAAACTCTAGCTATTATGCAGTGGTTTTCCCACGTGTATGACGTCAAACGCCCGCGACGTTTATTGGTGGAAAGTCCACAACGGAAGTTCGGGTGGTTTCCGCAACTTCCGTATTGCTGGGTGCTTTTTCAATATGGACGTGGAAGCAGAGCGGAGTCAACAAGTCAGCTTTTCAGCTACCTTTCAGCAGCTGAGAGGCACCTGCTACGTGCAGCAGAGTTTGGAGGCCTTGCTTTTGAAATGTTGAGCCGCGAATCGACTTCAGCATGAAGAGGAAGTTCCAACGACAGACTGTTAGATGAACTTTCAGCATCTATCACGATGGAGCACATGAACAGTTTGCGTAATTCCATGTTTGACGGCGCCGTCTAAAGGGGCCGGAGTGGTTCATGCATAATAATGCCGAAAGAAGTCGAGTGCTTATGTTGCAAGGAGCTGCTCTTAAATTAGCATTGTATAAGGAAGTAGGAGACGTCCGTAAGGATCGGTGGCAAAGCTTTTAATGACAGTAATGGCGGAAGAGAAAATCGAGGGCGGAAGCTCACGAGCTCCCGTGTCCCTGCGATCCTGTCGTCTTCCTTAACACTCCCCAGCGCGGAAGTACAAGTCAATCAGCTTCCAATTTGTAGAGAAGTTGTACTGGCCGGCTTACGGTTTTCCCTCCTGGCAAGTTGATCCTACAGGATCTAACCCTTCCATCTGGGCTCTGTGTTACGTGACTCACACGTCCTAGAGGCCACGATGTTCGCGGCCTTGACTCTGCAGCAATGAGTACTAGGTCCCCGACGGCGACACTGTGTGATGGTACGGGCTTGCAGACGTTGGCCGATCTCAGGAGGAGGATGTACGTTTTAACCCACTTCCTCCAGCATTGGTGAGTCAATTCTTCCCGATACATCCACCGTCGTCTCAACTGTTGCGCTGTAGATGTTGTTCCTGCTTCGGGTTCGCGACACGGAAGCGCGGTGAGCCTTTGCCCAATCAGAAAGTGTGATGGCGTGACGGCAGAAAGATCGTCTGGATCTTCGAACAGATACGTCAGAGGCCGAGAATTCATCACCGCCTCCACCTCTGTGAGAACAGTAGAGAGTTCTTCGTAGCGGAGGGCGCTTCGGCCCAGGACTGTACGCAGGCAGGTTTTGGTACTGCGAATCAGGCGTTCCCAAAACCCACCCCACCATGCTCCTCGCTCCACTATGAATTTCCGTCGGTGATCCGTCGTGCAGTCAAGAATACGTTTACCTGAGCGTTCTGTGACAACCAGGCAGGGGTGAGTTCACGACTGCCTCGCTTGAATGTCCGAAAATTGTCTGAATATATAGTGGCGGGTACGCCCCGTCTTGATACGAACCTTCTAAGAGCCATTAGGAAATCCTCGGTAGACATAGACTTCGTCAGCTCTAGGTGAACAGCCCTAGTGACGGCACAGGTAAAAATCAGGATGTAGCACTTTCTTCCGCCGCCTTTTGAACACTTGTGGTACAGTGGACCCGCAAAATCGGTAACTGTCACTTCAAATGGTGCGGACTGTGACAAGCGGTCTCGTGGTAGCGGAGCGGTAACTTCTGTGCACTCCTGAACCTTTGTTCGTCGGCAAGTGCGACATCCATTTACGATCCTCTTCACAGCCTGACGACCACGGAGAACCCAGTACTCTTCCCGAAGCGCGGCGAGTGTCTCCTGAACTCCAGCATGCAGAAGCCTGACATGAGCCCGGAAAACTAATAGAGCTGTGAACGGGAGGTCAGCGGGAATGATGATGGGATGCTTCTGGGTCTCTTCAAAATCGCTGTACTGAAGGCGGCCCGTCAAACGGAGAACGCCATCATCATCATGGAAGACAGACACATTTTGTAAGGACTTGTGCACCGCGGGATGAGAACCGAAAATTTGACGCTGTGCCGCTGTGACCCAGTATGTTTCCGCTGCAACTACCTCGGCGGCCGTCAAAGGTCCCCTCCTTTCGGCTGTGGTATGCCTGCAGTTGTGCAGGAATCTTGACACCCAAGCGGTAACTCTCAGCAGCCGGTGGAGCGAACTGTAGCAACATCCATGTAGTAGTAGCCAAGATGGGTACGCAGCACGCCGTCTGGGCCTTTGTTTCGTTTCGTACCTCGACGCAGGGTTCATCCGGAGTACGCCATGCTGGAGGCCAAAACTTTTGTTCCATAAGCCACGAGGGCCCCTGCCACCATACACTGTTGTTCAGCAATTGGAGGCATGAAGTGCCTCTCGTGAGAAGATCCGCGGGATTTTCTTTGCCGGGGCAGTGGCGCCACTGACTAGGCTCCGTACCAGCCCGTATCTCCGACACCCGGTTCTGTACAAAAGGTTTCCAGTCGTTCGTCGATCCGTAAATCCAGTAGAGTGTTATCTCAGAGTCCGTCCATAACACAGTGGGTACGGTGGACAGAGATAACGTCGTCTGTAAGAATCTCATAAGCCTGGTCGCGATGACGGCACCCATTAATTCGAGTCTCGGTAAGGAGACCGTTTTGACCGGGGCCACCCGAGACTTTGCCAAAAGAAGATCCGCACTGTAATGACCGTCCCTGTCGAGCGTCACCAGGTATGCGGCCGCACCGTATGCTCGCGGACTCGCGTCGCAAAACATATGCAGCGCGATACTGCCCTCCGACATCTTCCCGCCGAGCCGCCGTGGTAACGAGACGCGAGGCAATAAAGGCACCTGCTGGCACCAAGACGACCACACTCCCATCAGGTCTTCTGGTAGTTCTTCGTCCCAACTCATCTTGGAGAGCCAAATCCGTTGTAGCAAAATCTTGGCTGTCAACACGATAGGCGCCACATAGCCCAAGGGATCATAAATGCGAGCCACTGCTTGCAGTAGATACCGTTTGGTATTCGACCGTTGCTCCAGGAACTCTGATATTGACGGATGCCGAATTTCATGTGTCTCGATATCCCAAACAATTCCTAGGACCTTCCTTAGTGGCGACGTGGTCGAACTTCCTGTCCCATCGGCGTCAAAGGTAGCCCGGAGATGAGCATCATTGCTCGTCCACTTAACCAGTTTCATGCCCGCGTCGCGGAAGATTTGCCGCGACTCGTGGTAAACAGTAAGTGCCTCTTCCGGCGATGGCATACCAACAACGAGGTCGTCTACATAGAAATGGTTGGAAAGTAAGGACGCCGTGCGTGGGTATGTCTCTTCTGCTGCTCTCAGGTGGTGACGTATAGTGGCAGCAAGAAGAAAGGTACTGGACTTGGCTCCAAAAGGCACTCGTGTCATGCGCCAAATTTCTGCTGGGGGCAACGGTTCGCCTGCCCGTGGCGCCGTGGCATACCACAGAAAACGCAAACAATCTCGGTCAGCACTGTCCAGCACGATCTGTAAAAACGGCTTCTCTATATCCGCTGTGAGAGCCACATGATAAGATCGAAACCGCAACAGCAATTGCAGAACGTCAGGGTTAAGGTTAGGGCCGGCGTGAAGAGCTTCGTTGAGAGAGAGAGAACCGTGAGCCTTCGACGAGGCATCAAACACAATTCGAACCTTTGTTGTCTCGCGGTCCCTTCGGATGACTGCGTGGTGCGGCATATAATAGAGAGGCCCGGCCACCAACTCCGGTTGTAGGACCCGTTCAGCGTGTTGAAGACGCAAATACTGACGTAAGGTGGAATCATATTCTTCCAGCAACGTTTGGTCTCTCCGTAATCGTTTGATGGTACTATCCAGCCTCTGGACCGCCAGCTTCTTGTTGTCACCCAATGCTTCAGGCGCTTCCGACTTCCAAGGCAAGCGCACGGTGTAACGACCGTTTAACAACTGCGCTGTGGACCGGAACTTGCGTAGGACAGTGTCACCGTCGGAGTCGGACTGGTGGCGATCAATTATGCCCAAATGCTCTAACTCCCAAAAGGCGGAGAGTTGCTGGTCGATGACGTTGGTATCTTCCTTGTGCACCTCAACATGGAGAACATGAACCGACGGGATGTGACAGTGACCACCGCTGGCATTTCTGCCTGAGCCTTGAATCGTCCACCCAAACAGAGTTTCAACAGCCACCAGGTAATCTGATAAACGGGCGGTTGCTCCAGTCACAACTCCCCAATAAAAGTCCGCTCCAATCAATAATGAAATATCGGTGGGACATGAGGGCTCGTCAGCAAGCTGTAGACCCATATTCTTGACGTGTTGCGCTGAGTGCGAATCGAGAACAGGCAATCCATCGGAGCAGATGTCGGGGTATTCAACCGCCTCGATTGCCATACATGATGCCGAAAATTGGCTGCGCAAGATAACCCGCACGCATCGATACTTCGTGCAGCTTGACGCAGTGTTTCCAAGGGCCCCAACATGCAAATCTTCGGATCGAAGCAGTGTACATCCGAGCTTCGTCGACATATCCTGTCGAATAAAACTGCGTTGGCTGCCGCCATCCAGAAGTATGCGTGCGAGACTTCTCCGGCCATCAGTTCCTTCAATCCACACCTTGGCTGTTTGCAGAAGGACCGCCGCGCCTGGCAAAACGGCAGAGGATGAAGAAAGAGACGTCACAACAGTTCCCGTAGACGCATGCACCGTCGACGGCTCTTGTGCTGTAGACTGAGACGACTGCAGGGACTGCTCAGTGCTGGATGAGTTGACTCCGGGGCACAGCTGAGTCAGATGACGTCTATGGCAGCGATCACACTGCAAGACCCGCCTTACCCTGCAATCCTTCGATATGTGCGACTGTCTTCCGCAAAGGAAACACCTGCCCTCCCGGCGCAGGATTAGCCGTACTGCCTCAGGGCTCAAACCAGCAGTGCATCCCTCCAATCGATGCTGTCCGGACTTGCAAAGCACACACGTAGGGGTGCTTGAGGCAGCCATTGCAGGTGCTGGATCTGAGACAGACGACGCGGTTGCTGTCAGCGAAGATGCAGAGGCTGGGGTCGGCTCCTTGCGCTTGGGAACGTCATCTGCCTCCATTCGGGCTCGTTCCCGACATTCAATCTCATTCTCCAGGAAATCTAGTAGGGATGATAAAGAGTTGCCTTTGTCCTTGGTTCGGTAGTCCATTTCGATGTCTCTAGGAATCTTCTTCAAGATGACCTGCCGAAGCGGAATTGCGTATTGTGCTGTCGTAACATTTAGGCTCTCCAGGTTTCTGATGCGCACTGTAACAGTCTCGTGGAGCTCACGCAACCCCTTTACGTCGGGGCTGGACCGAACAGTCCTGAACTCGAAAAGGCGCCCCATGTTTTCGGTCACAAGAAGGTCGTCCTTTCCAAATCGCTTCTGAAGTATGTCCACGGCAGTCGTGTAGTTCTCATCGCTAATTGCGATACCTTCAATGGCACGGGCTGCTGGCCCAGAAACGAGAGAAACCAGGTACTTCAGCTTGTTGACATCAGTGAGACGTTCGTTTTCATGAATACTCGCACGGAACTGGTCCCAGAACCCCTGCCATTTAGATAGGTCGCCGCTAAAGGTGTCGATCCGCAGCTTCGGTAGAGTGACTCTGGTAGAGTGACCTCGATCTCCTGAGGAGGATCGTCGAGGTCCCGTAGCATTAACGCCGTCATTTGCGGGAGCCAAAGATCGGGATGCGGTCGTGGAGTCTAGTGCGGAACACACTTGGAACTTGATCGCAGTGACTGACTCGAGGTATTGATCGCAGGAATTACACTCGCTCTCTATCAATTCCTCCGGTATGAGACCCTGAACCTCCCGGTCCTTTTCTTTCAAGGTAGCCCACTTCGTTTCCAGAACCGTCAAGGTTTGCTTCAGTTGCTCTCTGGGAAGAGGGGTCGTAGTCAAAAGCGTCTTCAGATCGTTCACCGTTCGGGCTATCGACGACCTGGCCTGACTTCGAAATTTCCTTATGCGATCAAGATCCTCCATTTCCTTACCAGCGATGAGAGTCGGTGCGTCCTTATAGCCTCCTCAATGCTTCCTAGTCGTAAGCTGACCCAGCGGGTCCCGGGTTTCGGCACCAGTGTATAAGGAAGCAGGAGACGCCCGTAAGGATCGGTGGCAAAGCTTTTAATGACAGTAATGGCGGAAGAGAAAATCGAGGGCGGAAGCTCACGAGCTCCCGTGTCCCTGCGATCCTGTCGTCTTCCTTAACAAGCATATTTAGAACTTCGAGGGCAGCACGAACCTAGCGCTCATATTCACAAGTAAGAAGCGTACGTGTCTCATGCACAATCATGGTGGTTGGTTTCAATACAAAATAGTTTTTCTGAACTTTTCGTTATTGTTCGTCTCTTATTCCGAAAGAGTGCAGCTCAATTAATACTCGGCGCCCTACTAGCCTTAGCTTTGTTCAAAGCTTGCGTGTCTCATGCAGGAAATAGATACACTACATACCAACAGTTCGTGAGAGGGGTGTTGCACAAACTTGGAAAAAACAAGAGGATCGTTATACCAGTCTGCGCGGTGAACAGGATACGCAAAGCCTTTCCCATAGTAACTACTACATGCTTTAAATACCCAAGATAGTAGGTGGAAGTACCCCCTACAGGGGGTGCCCTTGCAATTTCAGCTGTAGAGACATGTCGGTAATGATGTAACTATAATAATGACCCCCTTCCCCCGAACTTTTTTCAACACTCCTGCATTCTTGGGATTCTGGATAAACCACTGTGCTGATCCCTGACACAAAGCACCACCTCATCAGCCTGCTCCGCCTGGTAAGAATTACATTGGGCTCTCAATTCCACCACAGACACAAATCCAATCCTGTTCTGACGCATCCTTTTGTCCACCCATTCAGTCAATATGTCGTAAGTGTTGCTCGAACTCTGTCTGATAGCACCCAAATAGTATTGTTTAAGCACTTCAAGTATTTTAATGATCGTTATGTGGAAGTAAATCAGACTGTTACGCAGGTTACACTGTGTGTGACCTCCGGTTCCTGCTCTCAGTCCTCCAGAAGTGCTGACTACACAAGTTGTCTATCGAAAACCTCAATCTTTCATGCATGATGTAAGACCCCAGTTCGCTTGCTTCCTAGCCATTTTTTCATTCTCAACCTTCCTTTGGTGTACAAAGTGCGCACCCAGTTCAAGTAGGATGTAGACCTTGAGGAACGAAGCTTTGTATCTTGGGCTGCTCAAATACTCAAATAGGCATGTTGTAGTCAAAGATGATGTAACATGAAATGTGGTTTATATAGTTTATTGTGGCACTCAGATGATAGCTGCATAATATGTCTGCAGAGCTTGTTCCAAAATAGCATATGTGATGCAGCGTCATATGTTATTGGGCTTCTGGAGGGGGGGGGGGTATGTTTAATGCAAAGTAAAAAAAAAGAGAAGGGAAAGTTGGCTTCTGGGAAAAATCATGATTCACCTGCTACAGACAGCAGCCTTTGTAACGGTGTCTGACACATTTTTAGCAGCCACTGTTTTAAAATATGCATTAAAAATGCTCCAACTGTGAAAGTATCACGAAGTTCTTCATTTCGTTTGTTTACTTTAAAGACCCTTGTGAAGGGATTTACATAAAAGGGGGAGGTTTTTTATAAAAAAATACAAATACCAAAATGATGAACACAAAATTCGTTCACTCACCACAAAGAAATTCATTCGATCTGAAAACGATCATAGCACTTGGAAATAAATGACGATACATTTTGTTCTGATGCTACGTGGGCAGGAAGGTCATTCCAGTTTCACACCATCAGCTGGTGCAGAGAGTAGAGGGATTTTTTGTTTGTGTAGGTGGAGCAAGGACTTTGTGCGGGCCCTCAAGTCTTGGAAGTAGCTTGTGAGGGGATTGACAGTAAGTGGAGTGGGGAGGAGTGTGACCGTAATATAACTTATGAAAGAATTCCAGGCCTGATACTATTCATCTGGTAATCAAAGGAATCAGAAAGAGTTTGGCTTCAATGGCTGAGACGCTGGAAAAAGCATGATAATCACGAGCAACAAACCGTGCGGTTCTGTACAAATTCTACTTTGTCGATTAAGAGATGTTTGGATGGGTTCCAGATTGCAGAGGCATATTCCAGTTCTTTTGAACATGGCAGTTGATGTTCTGAGACTGGAACACATAGAAAAGACAAATACATACAAAGCATCAAGTGCCTAAGAAATGAATGATGAAAGAAGGCAGTCACTGCAAAGGTTAGCCAGTAGTAGGACTTGAACCCACATCTTCTGTATTACCGATCCAGGGCCCTTACCAATTGAGCTAAGCTAACACGCCTCTCCAGTGACTTCCAAGGGTACGGATGTACCCTAGGAATAGGTTCATGGGCAGGAGAACATTAGTCACTGTTATTATACAGGCATAGCTCTCTGTCCAGTATGATCACCGCAGAGCACATTTGCAGGTACTCACAGGCACAAAACTTGGATAATAAATATGTAATAGCCTCAAACAGCTATTATATATAATAACTGGGACATGGATCTCCAATAGCAGATGGTCTGGCAGTACAACACAGGTAATCTTGCCATCACTATATTTTTCCCAAAATGCTGAAAATAAATAGATAGAATTAGTGCAATGAACTGCTCAATTTTTCATCTCAGATATATTTTTAGCACTCTGTCTTTCATGTTTCAAAATATACATTCATCGAGCCTGCAGAAGCTTGTGTGTGTAAGTAGAGTCACACATCTCATATGCAACAGGCAGGTCTAAGTTGTATAGAGATATGTCAATTCCTTACGCGTGCTCACCGCCTGTAGATTCCTTTAAAGGGTACAAATAACTTTTTGTTCGTAACAATTTCACGCTATGTACCACATTTATAAAAGAAATTTGTCCCGTACCTGACGGGCAACTGTCATGACCATTGCCAGATGTCTTCCACTCCTGTTCCTTCCACTTCCATGATGTCATCACCCTAACATTGTTATAAAAAAAACATATAAATTTATGAGTATCTCATTTCATAGAAAATTAGTAGTAGACGTAGGAAGATACTGGTAACCAAAGATAGTTCCGACCATCGGTACCCTCCGCTCCAGATAGGAAGGTATTTGGAGCAAGGTACTTTGCGCCCAAGGAGGAGCGCGCGCCGAGACCGCCACGCGTCGCGTAGAGAGGGGTTTCCTTCTCGCATTAGAGCATGCATCAACATGCAAAATACATCTGATTCCCTTTCCATATCTTTTATTATATCCCCGAGCGGAGAGTTTTCCAACCGCACTTAACATAGCATACTTTCCTCCTGAAGACATGCAAGCAATAGACATACACATTTGTACAAGTGAAAAATATTTCATTAATGCCAATTAAAGCCAATGATGCTTAGTAATGCCAATTAAAGCCAATGGTGCTGGGGGATTGCCTATTATGTTGCCAATTATGTTGCCAATCTGTGTGACGGAGAAAACCCCAGCGGAAAAACCTTCACACCTGAAACAGAAGAAACATACAAGACAACAAAGATGCTACAGGATGGTAATTAAAACATGAGAACGGAACATACTCACACATTTTCTTCCTTGATTTGGCAGCTTCCATAAGGATTCCTATGATAAGCTTCTTATGGGGATTTCGTCGATTTTTGCACAAGGCCCATTTTTGGTCTATGATTTTTCGACAAAGAATGTAAAATTTTTGAAATCTCATCGCCTGTTATGCCATCAGTACATCCTCCAGGCCACATATCAACAACCGCACTGTGTGTGAGTGTTGACCCTGGTGCACCCTGGGCCTTTAAAGATGCGTCCCAGACAAGACTCCGTTCTTAGGCGTCCCGCACACTAAGTTCTAGTATTATCGTAATACGAATGCGTCTAAACTCGGAAAGAGTTCGAAAGGCGAAGGGCTATTCCTGCGGATATCCAAAGGGCACAACCGGGGTGCAACAGGGGAACGAGACCCGGGTCCGATACTCTGGGATATTAATTAATAATATACAGACTAAATAATTAGATTATGACATCTCTTATATCAATTTTATATCAACTGTTATTATCAAGCAAAGTTGATCAAAATGTCATTTTGACGTCTCACACGGCCGTCTGGACGAGGATTTGAGCAAACGTGCCGACCGTAGGTGCAACAGGGGAACGAGACCCGGGTGCAATACTCTGGAATATTAATTAATAATATACAGACTAACTAATTAGATTATGACATCTCTGATATCATTTTTATATCAAGTGTTATTATCAATCAAAGTTGATCAAAATGTCATTTTGGCGTGTGGGACGGCCGTTTGGACGAGGATTTGAGCAAACGCGCCGACCGTGGGTGAACAGGGGAACGAGACCCGGGTCCAATACTCTGGGATATTATTTAATAATATACAGACTAAATAATTAGATTATGACATCTCTGATATCAATTTTATATCAACTGTTATTTTCAATGAAAGTTGATCAAAATGTCATTTTGGCGTCTGGGACGGCCGTCTGGACGAGGATTTGAGCAAACGCGCCGACCGTGGGTGCAACAGGGGAACGAGACCCGGGTCCGATATTCTGGGATATTAATTAATAATATACAGACTAAATAATTAGATTATGACATCTCTGATATCAATTTTATATCAACTGTTATTATCAAAGTTGATCAAAATGTCATTTTGGCGTCTCAGACGGCCGTCTGGACGAGGATGTGAGCAAACGCGCCGACCGTGGGTGCAACAGGGGAACGAGACCTGGGTCCGATACTCTGGGATATTAATTAATAATATACAGACTAAATAATTAGATTATGACATCTCTGATATCAATTTTATATCATGTGTTATTATCAATCAAAGTTGATCAAAATGTCATTTTGGCATGAGAGAACTGATGTTCTGAGGCTGGAACAACATAGAAGGGACAAATACATACAAAGCCTCAATTTGCCTAAGAAATTAACGATGAAAGCTGAAAGTCACTGAAAAGGTTAGCCAGCTGTAGGAGTCGAACCAAATCAATCAAAGTTGATCAAAATGTCATTTTGGCGTCTGGGACGGCCGTCTGGACGAGGATTTGAGCAGACGCGCCGACTGTGGGTGCAACAGGGGAACGAGACTTGGGTCCGATACTACGGGCTATTAATTAATAATGTACAGACTAAGTAATTATATTAGCTAAGACCGGACATTTGCTCACCCGTTCAATTTTACCATGAGCCCATCCTGACAGTTTCATAATTTATTTTCATCCTTTCCGTTGTGTCATCGTATAACGAATAATAAATTGTTATATTCCTCAAATCCTTTTTTTAAACTTTTTAGAAGCAATACATCGTCCAACAGCTGCTAAAAGACCAGCTTCAGTCTTCCTGCGATGGGGGTAATGGTGATTGTTGGGTAATAACCTATAACAGACAATAATGACTCCATTGACCCAAGATATGATAATCTTAGATGCTGTCTGTCATTGTAGCCCTATATAGCCGCAACTCACTTTTCTTCTTTTGAGGTATTGAACCAAAATTGCTTAGTCGGCATAGTGCACAATCCTTCTAGTGCTCGCTATCTGTACAGAAGAACACCACCTCACATCATCACCGCTCCCTGAGGTATGAAGTACAAAATACCTCACCGACCAGGAATATATGGATAATCTTCCTAGCGTCTCAGCATATAGACTATGTAGCTGTTGAAGCATTAAAAAAAGAAAAAGAAAAGCAGAGTTCACGGCACGGAACGACCACGGTTATTCTTATACCGCGCTATTCTTATACACTTCTACACTTGTCAGTCACGCGAAATTTTCACTAGTTAAATCAGTCTGCTTCGCAACTATTAAAGATATCTTTTGAGGTGGATGAACGACCAATAAATGCCCTGCGCTCCTGCTCAGCTTTTATTGATATATCCCATTACTAGTTGAGTCCTATCGTGCTTGTGCACGTGTTTGAATTATTTTACTAGTAAGGAGCTTCAGTCATGCGCGTGGTTGAAAACATGATGATCCCCCAAGCCACAACAAAGTGCGTTCTCCTGCAACAAACATTTCATACTGTGCTACAAACCAAACACGACACATAACGATTTCGAACAATTCAGGGAAAAGAGGTACCGACGCCTCGGCTGGCCGTGCCCTTTGGTCTCTCTTGGCCATTTCTCCTTGTTTACGACACTTGCGAAAACAACAGGAACGCAAAAAGCTTGGTGGGCATTTTGACGCCTTGAGCGTTTGGTCATTGAGACTACCACATTGATAATTGTACCACTTTTGTCGCGTGATTGAACGTTATCTGACAGGTATTTGAGATGTCATAAATTAATATAGTTGTCTGTATATTTTAAACTGACGTGCGAATCTTTGAAAACCGTGGTTGATTTGTCTGTTCTACTCTGGAAGAGTGATTGAGGTTCTAGTACAAAGGTATGGGTCCTTCTATTTTACAGAATACAATAGAGAAAGTCGCAACGTGCCACTGGCATGGTGGTTGTCACTGGTGGCATGTGACGATGCATTTTGTATTGGCAGCATTTTAAATATACTTCAATGACGTGGTTGACCCCGCTCACTTCTGGAATTCATTCACCCTGATTTTAATGTTCTTTGTGTTTCCCCTCTTCTTTGCGGTAGCGAAGTATAAGTAAATTAGACGCAACAATGTTTATTACAATTTTATGTGAAAGGCACAAGGCGCAGACAATTGTATTTTACACATGCTGTATGGGATTTATGTGCTTTTCACAAGTCATTACAAATGCATGGCTATACCTCAGAACTATAAATAATATGGACCTAATTTGATGATTGAATTTTCCTGTGGCGTATACTACCTAAAAATTTCTACAGGCCTTCCACGTGACAGAGATTGTAGCCCAGTTCCCCGTCCCAACTCCCAATGAAGGGAGAACAGGATGCACGGGCAATGCCATTCTTAGGTTGAACGCGACAACGGAGGAATGTCTGACTCGCCGGGAGAAGCAATGCGACGAGTGAATTGGGGTCGGTTGAAATGAGCCGGTTGTTTCTTGCCAAAGAACCGGGACGGAGAAGTTGAAATAAGGGAATTGTGCACCCCGCTGGACAGTTTGCTCTGGAACCAAAAAAAGGAAGCAGCAACCTTCTCCCCAAGTACACAAAGCAAAGGGATCCCAGGGGAATTGTTAGTTTGGCTTTCTGCAGTACAAGCTAGAAATAACAAGTGCGATGCAACAAAGACGTGAAATGTAGTATTTCCGTGTTTTCAGATTCCTGGCCTGATACGGGCCAGAAAATTTAAGAGTGCACGTACGAAATCATGTGCACGTACGAAAGCCGAGCTGGGCGTCTGCACTTGTTGTATTGTATGCTACTCTCAGACTTGCACGCGTTCTGGTACTATAACTCTAGTGGCAGAAGTGATTTTTACTATGTATGCACAGTACGTTCTCCTGAGACAATAGTTTATTATTACTGGGTCTAGGACATTTCGGTGCACGGACGTTTCGGTGCAAAGCGTTACAGCGGCGGTGCGGGAGATCACTGCAACGTCGGTTCCGGGAAAAATGGTCCCAGGAATGGCTGTCACGATGTCGACATATCGCAATAAACCAAAGGGAAGAGGGGGGCTTCATATAAAATGTAGTGCTGTAAAGGAATTTGGTTTACATAAAGAAGAACGTGCTTTTTGGTTTACAAATATAGATTTAATACCTATTCTGCATGTGATCGTGGTCTGTCGTGGCTTTTAAACTTTTGGGGCATTTTCTTTTTTAATATTTTGCTCCCCATGTTCTAGTCGCTGCTCTACAGATATTCTTTTTTTTTTCCTTTTTCCAAGAGTAGATGAAGAATTGCTTTATCATTTTGTAGTATTATCTCATGTAGAAGTGGGTATCTTCAAGGTACTGATAACTCAACTCAACTCATTTTATTGCAACAAACAATATGCAATTATGATCTTATACAACTTTAATTCCATTTGTTGAGGACTTGTCGGTTACCGCTTTGGTGTAAGCATTTGGTTAGACGTTATTTCTCTTGTATTCCAAAAAGCTTACCAAGTTACCATGTCGCGTTCCTGTGTTCTCGTGTCGATAAAAACTCTACACCTTCCCGCTGCCCTTCAAGTTTCCATAAAAGGAACAAAAGTCTTAAAGCATGGAATAAGCCATTTTATCACATTATGGCCATCCCGGAAGTGATTCATTGTGATGAATTAAGTTAAAAATAATTCAGTCCGCAGTAAAGGAAACACTATACAAAAAAAAAATTGACTTGAGCGACAAAAGTAACACGTTTAATGCACTCCGACTTGCACTATGCATAGGTTCAGTCAGTCAGGTTTAGCTCTCGAGTTACGAAAACAAAAGATTGAGTTGAAACCACAGAAGCAGTATGAAGGGTGTATGCTCTAAAGTGTCCAGAAATCATATTTAAAGCGAGTGATAAAAGAAAAGCAAGTGGAACTTTTCTGCTACTTGTGTAAGAAACAGGTAGTGCTTTCTCAAGTAGCTCAAAAATGGAGCTCGTTTGTCCTTTATCGTTCGCGTTAAATAAAATTTCTGAACACGTTAGAGCAAGCACCCTGTATAATTGTCAATCACGTAATTTATTATTTGAAATTATTTTATTATTTTAGGGCACCCCAATAATTTTATGGCTAGCGAGTCTAACAGCTTTTGGGGGGGGCACGGCGGTAATTCTATGTCGTTGTTTAGGCCTTGAAAATACGCGGTCATCACCGAGGAAAAAGCATGTAGAAATACAAGGGGAATAACATCTAATCAAATGCTTCCAATGAAGATGTAACAAATGGAATTCAAATTTCATAGTATCCGTACCTTGAGGATACCCTTTTTGAGATAATACTCACTACAAAATGACAAAGCAATTCTTCATCTACTCTTGAAAAAATAAATACAAAATAAATATCTGTACAGCACGGACCAGAACGTGGGGTGTAAAATATTAAGAAAGAAAATTCCCAAAATGTTTAAAAGCCACCAGAGACCACAATCACATGCAGATCAGGTCTTAAATTTATAATAATACAAAAAAAAATGCGTAAAGCACGTTCTTCTCTATGTAAACCAAATTCCTTGACAACACTACTTTTGATACCAAGCCGCCGTCTTCCCTTTATTTTGTTACGATATGTCGACATTGTGACAGCCATTCCCGAGACCGTCTTTCCGGGACACGTCAGCAACGTTATGCACCGAAATGACCTGCACAGAAATGTCCGGATCCTCCTCCTCCTCCTCCGCCTCCTCCTCCACCTCCTCCGCCGCCGCGCCGCCGCCGCCGCCGCCGCCGACGACGGACGACGACGACGACTACTACTACTATTATTATTATTATTATTATTATTATGATCATCATCATCATCATCATGTGATTATGATCATGTAGCATCTGATACTTTCGATCTTCGTCGAGGTGATTACGTTGGTCTATATCATCATCTCGCAGCTGCTAATTTTGAACCCGTATTCAATGCCACTGATGCGAACAGTGCTGCTGTTTTATTTACGGATATTGTTCATTCAGGTATAAGTTCCTTTGTCCCCACTCGGACTATACATAAAGTTGATAGATACCCTACTTGGTTCTCGAAGGAGACCAGGTCTTACCTAAAGAAGAAAAAATTCCACCACCGGCAATTCAAAAAGCATAACTCCATAACACACTACATACTATTTGCTCACTACCGGACACTCTTTAAGCAGGCACAATCACGTGACTATGCTAATCGCATCAAATCCATTGAAATGGATCTCAAGAGTAATCCTAAACAATTTTGGAAACACATGCGTCTTTCCAAAAACGAAAACAGTCTATGCGCTTTGAACACTAACGGTGGGGTATCTTCTAACCCAACCTCGATGTCTCAGCTCTTCGCTACACATTTTTCTTCAATATATAAACGCGGTAATGCACAGCCAATTGCGAATTCGAGCTCCGTGTCGAACGCATCTTATCACCTTCCTTGTATAGCAATGTCCCACGAGGAGGTCATCGCAGCTATTCGGAAGCTAAAACCTACTTTGACGCCAGGGGCCGACAAAATTCCTGCAGTATTCGTTAAAGCCTACAGTGACCTCCTTGCACCCGTCCTCCTTCATGTATTCAACCTGTCTCTACGTGACTCTGTGTTCCCCACCTGCTGGAAAACTTCGGTTGTCGTACCAGTCCACAAGTCTGGCGATCCTTTAAATGTGTCAAACTATCGTCCTGTCAATCTACTGTGCGCGTTTTCAAAGGTGTTTGAGCAGGTAATCTATGATCGCACGTTTTCTTTTCTCAAGTCGCAGATATGTGAACAACAACATAGTTTTATGCCAGGCAGATCCACTGTCACCAATCTTGTATCGTTTATGTCCGTCGTGGCTCCTTGTGTCTCAGAACGAGGACAAGTAGATTCAATTTATTTCGACATTTCAAAGGCATTTGACATGATGGACCATACTATTTTACTTCACAAGCTTCATATGACTGGTCTCGGAAACGCCCTCATTGCTTTCTTCCTTTCATTTCTGAGTAACAGATGCTGTGTCGTAAAAGTGCACGGTGCCTTTTCTTTTCCTTACTTTCCTCCTTCAGGTGTTCCTCAAGGCTCAATTTGGGGGCCGCTCCTTTTCACTGTCTTTATTAATGGCTTAGCTGGGCATATTCGCCATTCTCATGTTCTTCAGTACGCCGATGACGTGAAGATATTTAAAGTTATCCACGACCCAAATGACGTTCATAAGCTACAAACTGATGTTTCTTCTGTAATTGAATGGTGCTCTAAAAATGGGATGACTATTAATCCATTGAAGACGAAACATGTGACTTACTCAAGAAAAACTAACATAATATGCAATACATACATGTGTTCCGAGGCCATCAAGCGTGTCGATGTACTGAAGGATTTGGGAGTCATTTTCGACTCCCAGCTGCGTTTTCATGATCATGTCTCTTACGTACGGTCTTCAGCTCTCAAAATTCTTGGCTTGTTCACATATACATGCAAAATCTTTTCCACACACTCTGTATTTCTTCACCTGTATCGCTCCTTAATTTTACCGCGACTGGAATACGCGTCTCCAGTGTGGAGCTCTCTTTCCTGCACTGACTCGTCACGGATTGAATCTGTCCAGAAGAAATTTCTACATATTGTACATAGCATATTCTTAAGAAAAAGCCCTCACTTTAGAATGTATGTCTATACTGAGATAATGTCATTTCTTAAACTCCAACCACTCAAAACGCGACGCCGTTTTCATGATATTATGCTCTGTTACAAGATCTTACACAGTTCTCTCGATACACCATCTTTATTACATCTGCTTCATATCGCCGTACCTGTCAATGTAACCCGACACACGAATATATTGTACTTATCCCACCATATGCCTGCAAATCCGATCGTACGTATTCAACAAATGACAAACGCAATTCACCCCTCTGTTGATATCTTTACCTCCCATTCAAACGTTTTTAAAACTCTCCTCTTGCGTTCACTCAATAACACATGAAGTTGTATTGTTTTTTTCTTTTTTCTTTTTTTTTAGTACTATGTACTGTATATATCCATGTCTGTATATTGTATGTATCACTGTGAATATCTTCCCGTTACGGTCCTCTTCCTGAATATGTTATGTTATGTTTCGCCTAATCTGTATATGTATGTATATATATATTTGAAAATACTGCATTGTCTGCGTGCGCCAACACCAAGGCTTCGGCTGTTCTTGGGCACATTAATAAAAGTATTATTATTATTATTATTATTATTGTTATTGTTATTGTTATTGTTATTATTATTATTATTATTATTATTATTATTATTATTATTGTTATTATTATTATTATTATTATTATTATTATTATTATTATTATTATTATTATTATTATTATTATTATTATTATAATACTGTTGCCACCAGACACGACACATAATTTGTGAAAACAGGACGCACGTAAAAATCCTGTTGAGCATTGGCCCGCCCTAAGCATTCGGATGGTGCCCAAATGTCCGGTGAGCAAATGTCTTGGATTCCGCTGGGTGTAGCAAAAAAAAGGTCGGTGGCTGCGTGGGCGAAAAATAAAATAAAAACGGTCCCACAGGCTCCTGCGAGCTCAAAAATGCGAATCCAGGGCATTTGCTCACAGTACGAAAGCTCAAAGCGGACAAATGCTCACCAAGTCTTTTGCCTGCTGTTTTCTCAAGGTATGTGTCGCGTTCAGTGACACAGTACAACAGAAAAATGTTTCTTTCGGGAGAACACACTTCGTTGCGGCTGGTGAGGGAGGGCGGCTAGAGAGGAACATCAAAGTTCAACGTCATTTTTTTAACCACGCGCATGACTGAAGCATACATGTGCACAAGCATAGAAGCGTGGTAGGACTCCCGTACTAGTGGGTTATGTCGGTAGAGGCGAAGCATGAGTGTAATATTCTAGTGTATTTATCGGCCTTTCACTTACTCCTAAATATTTATTTAATAGTTGCGACATCATCTTGGAACTCTTTATTTTTCGGTCTTGTTATAATCCGCCCTTCGACTTTTCGACATAAACTCATTAAAAACAAATGTGTCTCCGAACTTTAACAAATCGGGAAAACAAATTTTAGCGCCACCTGGTCAGTTGTGATGTGTTTCATGAGCCGTGCGAAACCATGCGCTTGTACTTTTGGGCACGCAGGAGCTACATTTTGTCCTACTCCCGTTAGTCCGTACACCAAAATGTCCGTACACCGAGACGTCCTGCACCGTGGTGCGCGGACAGTTGCTCACCACGGAACCGTTGAAGCCGCACAATTACTCACCGGGTTTCTCACCACACTTATATTGTGATTTTATTTCGCGTTTATGGCGCTTGACTTTTTTATGTTAGATGCACTTCATTTTTAGCTGTCTAAGTTGCTTCAAATAGCTAGGAAATCCACCAGTGAAGACGGGGAGGCGAGAGGTCGTCCAGGCGAGAGATGCAGGCACGCTCGAAGAGTCTTTGTCAGGACCTGCGTCCATGGGGCGTTCTTATCGGATTTTTTTCATGGGGGTGGGGGGGGGCAGCCCGGTGCTTCCAGCGGGCGGGGGGGGGCAAAGCATGCAACCACCTTACCGCATTCCGTGGCGCGGACTGATTATGATATTATTATGACATCTGAGAACAAAAATCTTGACGTATAGATAGAGAGTGCTCAATTATCACAAGTGACCTTGCCCCCCCCCCCACGATACGCCAATGCTATTTAACACATCCCAGTTTAACCACTAAACTTCAGGAATTTTCTATGTCTGTCCAAGTCAGTTTAGCAGCCGCATTTTAGCGCCCGATTCGCGGCTTAGCAGGGCCGGCACGACTGAACAGCACGTATTAGGTTAGTCCAAGTTCAGTGTTTGCATTGCTATGTCCAGGTTAGTCTAAGTTCGCTGTTGACAGTTTCCCGCGCGCGACTGTGCATTTTATAGTTAGATAACATTTATTTACCGTGTTTATTTTGCAGCGGGGATTTCGATCACTTTATTTCGAGGTACATCGAAGTTCAGCTAACATAGAAAAGTCAAGTATATATGAACGCCATCAACAAGAAATAAAATCACATCACATAAGAACTCGAAATAAAATAAAAACGCGAAAGAGGCGGCGAGCAATTGTCCGGCTTCAGCAGTTTTTTGGTGAGCAATTGTCTTGGATCCGTGCACCGTAATATCAAACACAATAACAGACAATGCTGTTGAAATTGTCAATCCGGTAGTCCGAGACGGCCCCGTAGAGGATTGAAAAAACAAAGGAGGGGACGACACATACACACACGAAGCTCGTTCATTGGTATCGAAGAAGTGAGCCCAGTATGAGAAATGTACCTCTGCAGGAAAAACAGTGGCCTGCTACATTTCAGATAATAGCGTTTTTGAGTACATGTCTGTGGTGTCACGACGGCCTCTGTTTCGGTTTTCTTTCTGTCCTCAGTGACGCACTAAAGAAGACGACATGCTACGCTGACACATCCTATTTGTCGTTGTATTATTGATGACTTCGATAAAAAGTGAACTGTTTTGACCTTTTGCATAGATTGACTTCGTGCGAATGCACCTACTGCGCAGTAACTGATACTGCACTTTATAATTGGAGATAAAAAAAAACAACAGATGATTATATTTTTCGTGTAATGACAAAATTTCTTCTAACTGTAACATTTGTAGGAGCTCAGTTAACAATACGGAATACACGCAGATATCGAAATTTCCCCGTATACTGTAGGGCGATCAAGACAAGAAACCTGGTACCGAAACCAGAACGTTACTCTGAAACGAGCTTATTTGTTTCTTTTTTTTTTCTTCTAAAGCATAACTCGCTAGGCTGTGACATATTCTCATTTTCTCATGACGATGCTCACTAAACCATAGCGGGCAATAAAGGTAATACACTTCTTTTTTTCTTTCTTTTTTTTTATTCACGGACATCGATATACCGCGTAGGCGCGCACGGGAACTTTCTTTTTTCTCCCATAGCAGCTCGGACTTTCTTTTTTACACATCATGCGCTATCACTCAACAACGTTCGTGAAATTTCAGTTTGGCAGTCTGAGAGAAACCTCGCAGACGATTTTGTCAAACGCGACTCCTTTGCAGGGCGAAAACGACTGGCAAAATCTCAAAACACACGACACGGCCAAGCTCTACTGGTTTTCACAGCTTTGTTTGTGTACTTGAATATCTAGGCCAGAAGAGCACATTGTACTCCGTTGGCGTATGGCAGCGGGATTACCGACGGGGTATCGAAGAGCACGAGGGAAAGGATAGGAAGAAAAGGGGAAAAGAACACGAGGGAGGGTTGAAGGTGGATACGCCACGTGGTGACACTTTCGTGAACTAAATCGGGGTGTCCGCCAATTCTGCTCATGGATGTCCTGTAATTAAGCTGCTCAATTAGTTGATGTTGGTACGTTGACAGCCAACTTGAGTCCACCTTCTGCTTGAGCGGCGCCAGTGGGAAATACCGTGTCGTTCTCATGCAACTCTGGAGGGTATACTAGATCGCATACATATATATAACCGATAGCTGCATCCTCTGGGTGATTAACAAAATCAATACTTGAGAACTTTTCTTCAGGCACCCATTCGAACCGTCCAACTGGAAGGCACTTTGTGAGACAACCACCATACAAAGAATTGGCATCATAGTAGGCCAAGTAGCTCGATGGTCTTTTTTCATCGTAATCAGGGCAATCCTTATTGTTAGCTCGAGCGTAGCGTTTCGATTTCTGGCAAATACCTCCACGAATGGAGCCCTCAATCGTACGGTACATTTCTTCATCAGTGAAGAGCTCTATTTCCGCCGAAGTGTGCTTCAGAGCAGCTTGCCAGCTGAAACCTAGGAAACTCACAAAGCGAAGCATTTCCAACCCATACGTCTTCAAGGATAGAAACCTAAAATGCTGCATTACATCCAACAACAACAATGTGTCACATAGCAAATGAGGTTGTTGTAATCCGCGAGGGTCCTGCAAGAAAAGTGATTAAATACATCCTGTGCATAGGCATAGTCATCGTCGCTCACAGGTGTCCTAGCTAGATCATTAAAAAAAGCTTCCTTGGGTGGAAGACTTTCTTCTTTGTACACATCAAAGCTCTTAATGTAGGAGTATGGAAAGACACCTTTCCGAGTCAGACGAAGAAAATCTTCGCCATATACCTGCTTCAGACACTTGAATGCCTGAACACCCTCAGAAACCATTAAACTGTCAACAAGACAGGACAGTGATTGATTCAAATATTGAGTAGTGTCACGGAAAATGAAATTACCATACTTAAAGTTCCGTATTTTTTCACTACTTGTTGCAATAAATTTGGGTGGTGTTTTCCACTTCATGGCATGGAAACCACGAAGCAGAGACCTGATGTCATAGGCCAAATTGTGAACCAATACCGGTATCTTACCCTTATTTGCACAACCGACATTGCATTGATTGCACAAAGAGGCCAAAAAGTTTGGGCCATCATACCTACTGTGGTCATGATGACAAGTTTTAGGGTGAGCTTGATCAAGGAGAACACCGCAGTACTCGCACTGAGTGGCTGAATTGTGTTTACTCTCTTGCTCAGGTGACACAATTATAGGTGCTGGTTCGCTGTTATACATTGCTGCGATGTCGTGTAGAAGCATGAGATATTCTACACACTTGGAACCAGCATCAGGTCCCAAATATTAATCTTTTGCAACGATCTGCGAGTCGTAAGTTCGTACTAGAACTGCACAAAATGAACTCATTACGTGGCGTTGTACGGCATTTTTGACTGCTGTATTAGGGTCCAGAATGGACTCAGTGTCAAGTCCTATCACATAAGGATAGGCGAACATATTGAAATATTTATTAAATTTTATTGTATTTTTGCCCAGAGGTGGGAACTGTAAGATGACTTCCTTCAAGTTCCTGCACACACGACGATGCCTGATTAGCGAATCATTTGTATAAAATCCACGAGCGCATTTCTCGCAGAACACCCGACCGTTACGACTCATCAGAGCGTTGAAATTTCTGATACCAAAAAAGTGATAATTCACTTCCAACAACTTAATAGTATCATTGCATTCCTTTTTCGGTATGCGAGAGGCATGTAATGTCCTATCCTCATACTTGTAAATAAACACACCAATTTGATTACGGTCTTCCCAGAGATCTATATCAGAATATGAGATTGGACCCTCAGGCCACTACTTCATACGAGCAATAGAATTTGACTCACAATTTTCCAAGTATTTGGTATTCGCGACTCCAGCGAACTATAGGTGGCGCACGCCGAACCTGGACTCGAGGGTTGCCACTTCCACCGCTAGGTGGCTCCGGCTCTGCTGGAGTCGCGAATATGATTGCCAATTATGTATACCCCAAGCAACAAACAAAGGTTGGGCCAAGCTTGGCAATAGTTTGGCTGGCCTACCTGGCCTTGCTTGGTACATCATCGGCCAACAAGCTTGTTTCTTGATACGGATCTGTACCCTGGCCAATGATTTGCCAAGCATTGGCCAGCCTACGTTGTGCCAAGCTTGTGCCAAGATACAGACCAAAGCATTCCTGCGGCGTCGCTCACTGTCATACTCAAATGTCTCGCGGTGTAAGGTAACGATATACCATTATTTGTTTGTTTTGCTAGTAATTTCCCACAACGACAAGTGAGCACGACGTTTCAAAATGCAAAAAATAGATAGGCTTTTAAAAGTATAAAAAAAGCTCGTAAGATTCCCGAGACCACAATACGACCAACCGCGCAACGGCATGTGTTTTCCTGAGGAAAAACAGATACTATCAATAGCTTGTCTCGCGAGCTTCCGCAAATTCGAGAGTCCTGTTCGCGTGTATGTCAAAATGAAGGGTGAGGTATCTATATGTTTAATTTGGCGCGTACACAAACTACACTGAAATGATGAATTGGTTGTCGTATTAACTCGCCATGAATGTAAAGCTTCTGTTTCTTACTGCTTCAGTTTTGAGAAATTCCCTTGGTCCCTCGAAAGTCGAACTTATGCAGCGCTATGCCATTCTACGTTTCCCTCTCCCCCAGGCGAGATTGATCAAAGCTTTGGCAAGTGCTTGGCCAACGAGCTCGTTTCTTGATACGGATCTGTACCCTGGCCGATGGCTTTCCAATCATCGCTCTGCCTATCACTATGCAACGTTGCGCCAACATTGGATGGCCGAAAGAGTCGTTGGCCAACTGTCATCCGACCTTTTGCCAACCGTCGGCCATCGGCCATTGCTTGCTTGGGACGCCTCTTCTGAGGGTGCAACAAAGCCAATGTATTATATTTGAAGCACTCGTGAGGGGCGTTGGGAGGAGAGTCCACATTGGTAATTGTCTTGCACTTTTTTTTCAACTCATCGGGTATAGTCGTTTTACACCCAATGCGCTTCTTCTTTAATTTAGTAATAGTTAACTCAAGTTCCAAAACATCCCTGGAAACAAACCCACTACCAACTTGTTGATAATTTTCCACGTTTTGCGAGAGTTCAGAAAAGCTCTCATTTAGTGCAACCATTATATCTGAAAGATTATGTATCTCTTGTGATGTTGTTGGTATGTATGCAATGTTAGTTGTGATATTGTAACCTACTTCTTTCACCATATGCAAAATTAGTCGCATATAAAATCGGGAAGGTATACACTGATCCCGCAACAGTGGCACTATATCATGCTGATGCAAAAGAACATAATCAATTGGATCTTCCACACTGTCATCATGTGGAGAAGCAAACAGCACAAAACATCTGTTATGACCACCAAATGCACTCTGAGTTAGAAAGAATGGTAGGTATGGAACTTCAACGCCGGGGTGGGCACCTCTAATATGTTCTGAGAGCTCTTGTACCTGATCGACATTTGGCTCTGGTGGTAGTGGGTTGTTTAATTCGGCTAAATTGTCATTTTCAATGGCATCTATTGGAGTATCCGAATCAAACAGACCATCATCCAGTAACATATTAAAATCCAATTCCCACTCCGGATGATTAGCTTCCACACCACCAACATCAATTTGCAAAGCTTGCTCACTCTCCTCAATACGTTGTATTAATTGTTCAGTACCATCGTACCCGCAAATTCCACAGCGAGGCACTAAATAAAAAAAGAAAATGGAATGGTCTCAGTTATAATATGTGAAGAGAAATCAAGAAAAATACTCACTCTCAGCAGGTCTAGTAGGAACTTGGGCAGGAGGCAGCACACCAAACAAAATTTGGCCTGGAGCTTGAGCAGGACGGCAGCACACCAAACAAAATTTGGCAGGCAAAATGAAAACCAGGGCAACAGAACTTGTTGGAGAAACACTGCACGCCATGCACGAATTTATAGGGTGAAAATGTTGATGGGGGGCGGGCTAGACAAATCCGCATGTAGCAAAAGTCTTTGTAGTAAACAACCAATTGCAAACTAAGGAAAACGCAACCAATAGGGAAAGTGCGCACACCCTTTCCATTGGATTCCTTTTCAACATCCCCCTCACAGTCGACGATGGAAGCGCAGAAGTGCTACGCGGTCTCCGAGGACGATTGTATGTATAGAAAGTGTTCCCGTTTTTCCCTCTCTAAAAATGTGATTCTTTGTTCAGATTCTCATTGTCTTCTGTCGGGGGATCTTCCTCTTGTGAAGACATTGAAGCCACCACCCAGAACTCTCTTTATACAATATAATGAGCATCTGCGACGCTGTCGTTGTGGTGGATTGTGGTCATCGAATCCATCTCGTTGGCTAGACAATAACATCCGACCTTATGTCGGCTGCCATCCAAGCTCGGATCAACCATGAAGCCCAGTGAACGATTTGCTTTGACGGTACAATGGCTGATGTACAAGGATTTGATGAAATTAAACTCCTATCTGAACTGCAACGGGCCAGAGGCTGATTTTCGTCTCATTATGCAAATTCTCCCGTTTCCGATGCGGACGAAACGAGGAAAGATTACTCGGAGGCTCCAACGCTTCGTCGCCATCAAGTGTGACCTGTTGCGACGGTATCGTCAGGGTGACAATATCTCCCCAGCCATACTTAATGCCGGACTCAAGCGACCAGTAATTCGAAACTTTTGCATCCAACACTCGGGATACATCGTGCGTCGCAAGAAAGATGGTTGTCGCAAGGTGTCGAGTCTGGAGGACTATCTTAAAGAGGTCTGTACATTGAAGAAATAAAATTAGACATTTTTCTTTAAATGAGGTATTCCTCTTCAATCATTTTTATTATCTTGAGGTCATTGTGTACAAGGTTATTGGGCGATTTCATTCAGATTCAGGCAGGGCCCTAACCTTTGGGTCTCCGATTTTTTCCGTCATTTTTTAAGGGATAGCCCCACCTGTGACATGAACACTGGCGTTGGTCCCAGGTACCGAGACGACGTGGTAGGCGAGATATAAAATAAAGAGCGTCAGGGGTGAAAACAACGGCTGTGCTCCGAAGCGATTTCTGCCCACTTTGAAGCGATCTACTCCGGCGTCTGTAACGACCACAGCCTCCAGTCTTCCACAACCTATTCACCATGTCATAGGCTCTGGGGCTGATTAATAATTCTTGTCTCCGACGAGCGAAACCTTTTGTAAAAAATCCTAGAAAAGCCATCCCTACCGAATTTTACGCACTTTTTGTACCCATATGTGTGCGTTCGTGATTTTAGCAAAACAATGAGCTACAAGTTAAACGAAAGCCTAATTTTCGCTCTGTTCAACGATGTGCAGCACAATTCTCTATCCAGTTTGGGTTCGATAAAATTTGCGCCGCAGTTGTCAGAGGTACGAAAATTTTGTCAAAGTTCGCGAGGCGCGTGCGTAAAAAGACCATGATGGATTTATAAACAAAAAATTCTGGTTCACGACTAATACCTTAGCTTTCTTTCGACATACAATTCATGGTTGCTAAAAGCTTGGTGAGTGAGTTACAGTGCTCACAAACTGCCATACTTCGCCACGCCCGACGGACCGGCGTACTTCGCTGTCACTTGCAGTTTTCAAGCATGTGCATTCACCACAAGTTTATAAAAGCTGGTGCATGAGCCACAATACACCTACTAGTTCATAACGAATATATATTCACTTCAGAAGCATTCCACTTTGCAAACAATAAAAAGTAAAGAAATGAGAGAAAGAAATGAACAAGTCGAATGGGGTCAATACGAGCTCGTATGCGGGCTCGTAGTGTCTGATTTTTCTCTTTTTTTGTCTTGGGATGTACGCAGCACAACCTTTAAGGGAGCCCGAATAAGAAAGATGTCATTCACATACGGCAGGACGGGGAAAAGCAAGCAGTTGTGAAGCGATTCATGACGAGATCCATAAGAGAAACGTACCACATGTTCAAAAACGACCACACGGATATAAAGCTAGGGTTGACGAAGTTTTACACACTTCGGCCGAAATGGGTTCGAGTGACACCCCATCAGTTTCAGTGTGTTTGCACGTATTGTGCAAACTTCGAACTTGTCGTTATTGCCGTGAACACTATCTCTGCACGTGATCTGTGTAAAGACAGCATTAAACTAATGTGTTTATGTGACCCACCAAGTGAAGCATGCCTGTTCCAGGAGTGCCAAGCATGCGCCGGAGCTAAAAAGTTAACAGTGAAGACTTTACAAATAAGTGCAGAAGATGAAGTTGTTCTCGCGTTGTGGGAGTCCGGCGACCTCATAAGAAAGACGATGAGCGGTCGCGCATTCGTCAAGGAGCTCCGCAAGGGGTTGCACTCTTCATAAAGCACGACCACATTCGCAACATTCAGAGCAAGGCTATTTGGAATGAGAAATCTTTTCCGAGACTCCGACACACTGTCCTTCACTTCGATTTTGCGGAGAACTGCACGATTAATTTGCCTTATGAAGTCCAGAGCCACTATTGGCAGAGAAGCCAAGTATCTCTCTTCACGTGCGTTGCAACGGCAAAATCTTACACCCGTTAGCCTGGCAACGGTAAGCGATGACCTGCGCCATGATACAGCGCACGCGCTTTTTGCGTTTAAGACAATATTGGACACCCTTGAGTAGGGGGCTCGCTTAAACACGCACCAAGTGTGTACAACATGCGGTCTCAAGCAACGGACGTAATTCGGTCGGCTCAGGACTTCGTTTCGGTGCTGACAGAACGAGGGCACGCAACGCATATCTTGCACCTGCCTTCAGATGAAGTGGCAGCATTCAGGGAATCGAAACAGACCGAATGGCCGTCGGTGCGGCCAGTACCCGGCCTTCGTTCATGTCACGTTTGGTACAAAGCTGACAGAAGTGCACACGAGGATGTTTCCCTTGGGAGAACAATGCGTGAAGTGACGACCACGCTTTAACGCATCTTTAAGGCACTGTTGTCTTCGAATAAAATGTGGAAAATTAAGCGCCTGTTGATCTCATTGCCATTCCTTGTTCCTCTCTTTACCGGTTTTCCTTCATTTTTCTGCAAAGTGGAATGCTTCTGAAGCGAATATATATTCGTTATGAACTGGTACGTGTATTGTGGCTCATGCACCAGCATTTACAAACTTGTGGTGAATGAACATGCTTGAAAACAACAAGTGACGGCGAAGTACGCCGGTCCATCGGGCGTGGCGAAGTATGGCAGTTTGTGAGCGCTGTAACTCAGTCACGAAGCTTTTAGCAACCATGAATTGTATGTCAGAAGAAAGCTAAGGCATCCGTCGTGATCCAGAATTTTTTGTTTACAAATCCATCATGGCCTTTTTACGCACGTGCCTCGCGAACTTTGACAAAATTTTCGTACCTCTGATAGCTGCAGCGCAAATTTTATCGAAACGAAACAGGATAGAGAATTGTACTGCACATCGTTGAACAGAGCGAAAATTAGGCTTTCGTTTAACTTGTAGCTCATTGTTTTGCTAAAATCACGAACGTAGACATAGGGGTACAAAAAATGCGTAAAATTCGATAGGGATGGCTTTTCTGGGATTTTTTACAAAAGGTTTCGCTCGTCGGAGACAATAATTATTAATCAGCCCCAGAGCCTATAACATGATGAATAGGTTGCGGAAGACTGGAGGCTGTGGTAGTTACAGACGCCGGAGTAGATCGCTTCGAAGTGGGCCGAAATCGCTTCCGAGCACAGCGGTTGTTTTCACCCCTGACGCTCTTGATTTTATATCTCGCCTACCACGTCGTCTCGGTACCTGGGACCAACGCCAGTGTTCATGTAACAGGTGGGGCTATCCCATAAAAAATTACGGAAAAAATCGCAGACCCAAAGGTTATGGCCCTGCCTGAATCTGAATGAAATCGCCCTATTGTCAAATAAGGACACAATGCTCTTGAGTCAGTAATTCTTACAAAGGCGGGAAGCAAAGAAACATACGAAAAGTCCACAGTGTGAGCTGTAAATGCTTTGGATGCATTTCTCGCAATACTGATCAACAGGTAGATCTAGCAGCTCTTCTTCAATCGGTGGTGGACCAAAGCTGTCCACATAGATGTACTTATCATTCCTGTCTCTCATGTACAATAGCCAGTGTTCTCTGGGGCCGTTGTGTGGGTGTGTATGGATAACTATAAACCCTTCTGTCGTTAAACTTGGTACCATAGCAATTGCGAAGGTCCCACGATACATATTCAAAGTTTCATGGTTCAGAGAAAACAATAATTCCAGATCAAACACATTGATACTTAGTCCACTCGAACAATAAGATCACCATCGACTGATAAAATCTTGGGTGCTTCACTAATAAGTATAGCCGACACAGCGCAAGGTAATGGCTTAGCAAACTTCATTTCAATCCTGCAATTGCCCTTGCGCAATGGATTAAAGTAGGAACCAAAACTTTCGTCAGCACTCAAGTTCCAATGCACGATAAATGAATTTTTTTATATTTTTCATAACTTAACTCGACATGTTCTTCATTCAGTTGATACAAGAATTCATAGTAGCTTGCTCTAGCCAGATCATTTTCCCAGTCATAGGATAGTTGTTTCCTGTATCCATCAACTGATAGTGTTACAGAACTAACGTTAAAATGCTCGAAACAAAAGGGGCTCGACTTGTAATCACCCTGATAAGCCTCGGTGCGAACTATACATACAGTAAGTTGATCAGGAATTCTATCAGGGAATAAGTTTTCAAAGATTGCATCATAAAGGCCCGGCGAAAGCGAGCGGACTTTGCTTTCTAGTCCACGCATGATGTAACATGTTGGGGATGATCTAAGGGCTTTCTGGTGCGCAATAAAACTTGAGTTGCTAACTTTGACTTTGCGTGCTACAAGTGCCGCGGTGTGAATTTTCAGTTGATGCTTATGAGTTTCATTAATGCCAGTTAGCAATCAAAAGCTATCCGTATTATGTAGAGCAGTCACTCGAACCCCCACACCAGGTAACAAAAGCCTCCTTTGGTTTCTGAGGTCGGTGTTAACTTTCATGACCATTTCAAATAGTTTCCCCCAACTTGTCCTAGCAATGCGCAACTTTGCATCCCGAGCGACTGGATCATTTGCTGCATGCTCTCCTGTGTCATATGTATACATTGCACAATCATCTAAAGTCTTCTGCAGATGAGTATTCGTATGAAGTAGGGTATCAATCATACATCGATAGGAGTTTAAACAGTCACTGCTCGCGAGACGTTGATTCAAGTGAATGGTTACATATTTAAATAAACGGCACCCAAGTTGTTGACTGGGAATACAGTGCCCTCAGTGATACCGTCTGCTCTTCGGGTAATTGGTTCACTCCCATCCGACCTCAATATCTGCATAGTTATGTGGAAAAGGTGCCACGGAAGAAAGAGCCGACAACCAGCTAGTTCTGTGTCAGAACTGAAAGTGATTTATTCCAGGCGCTCGCGCTCGGGTCTGCTGAGCGCTCGTCGTCGCTCGCTCCAGAGAACTGGGCGCTCGTGGGCGCCAGTGCTGGGCACGATGGCGAAAGCGGTGGTGGTACCAGCAGAGACGAGCCCCCGTCTGGGTGGCATCGGGAGGTGTTGGGGCAGCGGGTGAAGGGGTGCGGCGCGATGAGCATCTCGAAGCAGAACGGCGACGAAGCCTTGGGCGCTGGGAAGTAGTAAGGGACTGCAAGGCGTCCGTAAGTTGCTCCAATCGTTGTTCGAGCCGATCAAATCGCGAGTCTTGGGACGTCGTAGCCGCAGCAAGGGTAGGCGACTGTTGCTGAGGTGCGGAGTAGTCGGCCATTCGGTCTGCCAACGAAGCCAGCCTGTCCAACGTTAGGTCCTCAGAGCCAGCCAAAACAATTCGCATTGCCTGGGGGAGCCTCTGAAGAAACAGCTCACGCAAAAGGGGCTGCTGCGCTTCAGTTGAAGAGTCTCCCAGAAGTTGTCTCATCCGGTGCAACATTTGCGAAGGCTTCCTGTCGCCCAAGTCTTCCTCGTTAAGCAGCTGTTGGAGTCGCGCGCGTTCAGACACCTCCATTCGCTTCAAGATGGCGGCCTTCAGAACGTCATAGGCGCGTTCAACAGGAACCGTAGCGAGCACGTCATCCAACTCAGCCGCGATTTCTGGAGGGAGGCCAGCAAAAGGGAGGTAGGCGGAGGGGCGTAGCAGCCGTCGAATGGCAGGATCGTCTGCGCGCAAGGCACGGTCCCCAGCCGATGGGCCAGTCATGGGAGACGGGACTGCCCCTGTGGGTGGATTCATTAGCTCAGAAGCGCGTAGGTCCAAACGCAGGTCACCAGAAATGTGGCACAGGTGCCACGGAAGAAAAAGCCGACAACCAGCTAGTTCTGTGTCAGAACTGAAAGTGATTTATTCCAGGGTGTTCGCGCTCAGGTCTGCTGAGCGCTCGTCGTCGCTCGCTCCAGCGAGCTGGGCGCTCGTCGTCCTTAGGCGGCGAAGACGCTACAGTTATATTAAAATACAGTGATGATAAATCAAGATACAAGTCTGAGGGATTTGTTATGTTCCATTCGATCGTCGATTCTCCCCCGCTGATTGTAGAAACAGGATAATAGACTTGCGTCTCGCATGATTCTATTCAAACTTGGGTAGGAGGTATGTTGAATAACTCACACTCCCCGTTCAAAGCCAGCTGGGACTGTGCGTGTCCAACGTTGACCTGCGACATCTTTGCAAATGAAAGGGCACAATGCTTTGCTCATAGCTTTATTTGTTAGCATCTTACCTGAGCAAAAATACTCTTTTTTCTTCTAACCCTCTTACCTTTTGACATCGCCCTCACAACCCATCCCTACCTGGGCCACGTGTTTTTCGGAATAAGATGACCGATCACGATTCGAAGCATTGTCCACCACACTTTCTACAAGTGAAAGAGCGATCCATTGTCCCGACTTCTAACCCATCTTGGACGCTGATGCACACTTTTAACCCCCCACTGACCACATTTTTTGGAATGCGATCCCGTTCACGATTGGAATCATTGTCCTCCAATCCCCCTTTACCTTTTGACATTGTCCTCACAACCCGACCCTACCTGGGCCACCTGTTTTTCGGAATGCGACGCCCGATCGCGATTTGAAGCATTGTCCACATCGTGAAAGGCGAGCATGGTCCGTTTTGCTAGCCGCCAGCCGATCCACTTCTTTAACCCCCCACTGACCAGCTGTTTTCAGAATGCGATCCCGTTCACGATTCGAAGCATTGTACACATCGTGAAAGGCGACCATGGTCCATTTTGCTAACCACCAGCCGATCCAGTCCTCTAACCCCCGCTGACCACATTTTTTTTGGAATGCGATCCCGTTCACGATTGGAATCATTGTCCTCCAATCCCCCTTTACCTTTTGACATCGCCCTCACAACCCAACCCTACCTGGGCCACCTGTTTTTCGAAATGCGATGACCGATTCGAAGCATTGTCCGCCACACTTTCTACATGTGAAAGGGCGACCCATTGTCCCGACTTCTAACACATCTTGGACGCTGATGCACACTTTTAACCCCCCACTGATCACATTTTTTGGAATGCGATCCCGTTCACGATTGCGATCATTGTCCTTCAATCCCCCTTTACCTTTTGACATTGTCCTCACAACCCGACCCTACCTGGGCTACCTGTTTTTCGGAATGCGACGCCCGATCGCGATTTGAAGCATTGTCCACATCGTGAAAGGCGAGCATGGTCCGTTTTGCTAGCCGCCAGCCGATTCACTCCTTTAACCCCCCACCGACCAGCTGTTTTCAGAATGCGATCCCGTTCACGATTCGAAGCATTGTACACATCGTGAAAGGCGACCATGGTCCATTTTGCTAACCACCAGCCGATCCAGTCCTCTAACCCCCACTGATCACATTTTTTGGAATGCGATCCCGTTCACGATTGCGATCATTGTCCTTCAATCCCCCTTTACCTTTTGACATTGTCCTCACAACCCGACCCTACCTGGGCTACCTGTTTTTCGGAATACGACGCCCGATCGCGATTTGAAGCATTGTCCACATCGTGAAAGGCGAGCATGGTCCGTTTTGCTAGCCGCCAGCCGATTCACTCCTTTAACCCCCCACCGACCAGCTGTTTTCAGAATGCGATCCCGTTCACGATTCGAAGCATTGTACACATCGTGAAAGGCGACCATGGTCCATTTTGCTAACCACCAGCCGATCCAGTCCTCTAACCCCCGCTGACCACATTTTTTTGGAATGCGATCCCGTTCACGATTGGAATCATTGTCGTCCAATCCCCCTTTACCTTTTGACATCACCCTCACAACCCAACCCTACCTGGGCCACCTGTTTTTCGGAATGCGATGGCCAATTCGAAGCATTGTCCGCCACACTTTCTACATGTGAAAGGGGCGACCAATTGTCCCGACTTCTAACCCCTCTTGTGCGGCAATCCACACATATTTTCGGAGTGCGACCCTTTTCCATATAAAAACCTTTTTCTTTATAAAGAAGGAACATCAATGTGTCAAAAAAAAAGTGTCTTCTTTATTTCATGGTTACAGAGGATTAATCGAAAATGTCTCTTCTCTTCCTCTTTTTCCATCGATGTCCGCTGCCTGCAATGTCCTTCAAAATGTGTGTGCCTAATTGAGCTTGCTCTCAGTGCTTGCTTGATGTTTTGCCCTTCAGATAACTTTTCGCCAAATTTTTCGCTGCTCTCATCGCAGTACGGGCTATGTAAGGCTTTGCACGATGCAATAGTGGCAATGCTAGCTTACACAAAGAACTAAAGACGCCATTCCCAGTTTGAAACAGTGGCCCTTCGTATGGTACAAGATGACCAAGTCCTGATCCATAATGGATCTCTGGCAGTTCTTTAAGATACATTTTTGAAGTGTAGAACTAGAGCTGTACGACCTGGCCCTCTAAAATGAAGTGGACGACCTGTCTCACCATACAACTTAATCGAAATTGACGTGATTTCGTTCTGTAACAGCTTCAAATATTGCACATTATGGAAGCTGTAATGAATCTGGGGATCATCTTTATGTAAATATGGGACGAGCTTTAAATTGGAAAACTTTTTTGCACCTATATGAGATGATTCGATAATGTCACAATAAATCATGAAATTATGAAACAATGGTTTAAGATTGAGTGGTGTGGTTCCAGTGGTGCTGTTTGCAATAGACTGAATTGGTGTGAATTGGTGCATGTGAATTGGTGCGAAAGCCAACATATTACTCAAATATTCAGAAAGATCTATAGTTACTCCATCAACTGTAGTGAAAGTAAACAGCTGTGTATCTTAATTGTACATTAGTATAGCATTGCTACCTATCACATCTCTGATAGCTTGTAGAAGCGAACGTGGTGTCTCGTAATAATTTGGTGGAATTTGGACTACTTCCCTTGCAAGCATTACTTTTTCTAGAACAACCCCAAAACTGAATGTAAATGGGTCTCCAATGTACTGTGTCGTATTTTCTAATAGTTTACTAGAGTTTAATTTGAGGAGTCTCTTGAGTTGTTCAGGGATAACAAAGAGACGTGGGACAAATAATGTATAGGTATTGTTTTGGAATAGTATCTTTGCATCAATTTCATATCTTTTAAAGAAGCGATTTAGTGTGACAGTGATAGAGCGACCTGGTGTGAATATGATTGGAGCAGATTGTGTAATGATAGCATCCTTGAGATAGCTTCCTCTCCCATGTTCTGACGTGGAACTTTAGCACCTGCAACTTTCAAACCCTGTATAGTGGACACACCCATGGCTTGTTGCAGTTCTTCATCCAAAAACTTAATAGAATGAATTATTTGAGGTAATTGGAATGTGTACTTTCCATCAACATAACTAAATGCGATGTTGAATTCTTTTAAACAATCTTGCAGCGCGTGTTCCAAAGTCGATATCACAACAACTTCCTTACCCAGCTCAATAATGCTTCTGGAAGTAGCGAACGTTTCCAGTAATGCCTGTTCGCAGTCGAAATTGAGACTGCGTCAGAGGGTGAAGGTCAATCACTAGATAACCACATGGTTTCTTTGTTGCCTGCTCAAATGCACTGATAAAGTACGGTAATTGAGCTTTGCTGAAGATCTTGCGTCCTAAAAGTTCCAGTTGCGTGCGTGACCTTAAATTATTAAATAATATTATATATGTGCTATTGTGAGATAATGTTCTATAGTTGACGTAGTTGTGAAATAAGTACTGACAAAGAAAAATAATGGATGCGTTCTTATGATGTGATGCTCTCGTACAGAGATGAACCATTTCTTG